>NC_135497.1:113905455-113977955 GCF_052857255.1 Amblyomma americanum | reverse complement strand
CCACAACGTGTTATCGAGAAGGAACCAATATTTGTGACGCTGTTTGCTTTGATCTTAAGCTTTTGCACGTTCTATACATCACGCTTCATCATGTAGCACGCTTAATGTTTTAAATCATCGCACACACAAGAAGGGGCGTCAGGCAAGGAGACACGATCTCGCCAATGCTGTTCACCGCCTGTTTACAGAAGGTATTTCGAGGCCTGAATTGGGAATAGTTTGGGATAAGAGTTAATGGAGAATACCTAAATAATCTGCTATACGCTGATGACATTGCCTTGCTGAGTCGCTCATGATCCATTAGTTGGACAGACAGGGCAGTACGGTGGGTCTAAAAATTAATATGCAGAAAACCAAAGTAATGTTCAACAGTCTAGTAGCAAGGAAACAGCAGTTCACAATTGGTAGCGAGGTAAGGGAATTCGTCTACTTAGGGCAGGTAGTGACAGCTGATCCGGATCATGAGAGGGAAATAACTAGAATGATAAGAATGGGGTGGAGCGCATACGGCAGGTTCTCTCAGATCATGAATAGCAGGTTACCAATATCCCTCAAGAGAAAAGTGTACAACAGCTGTACCTTGCCGGTACTCACCTACGGGGCAGAAACGTGGAGGCTAACGAAAAGGTTCAGCTTAAGTTAAGGACAACGCAGCGAGCCATGGAAAGAAAAATGATAGGTGTAACGTTAGGAGACCGGAAGCGGGCAGAGTGGGTGAGGGAACAAACGTGTCTTAATGACATAAGTCGAAATCATGAGGAAGAAAGGGGCTTGGGCAGGGCATGCAATGCAAAGCAAGTAACCGCTCGTCCTTAAAGGTAACGAAGTGGATTCCAAGGGAAGTAAGCGTAGCAGCGGGCGGCAGAAGGTCAGGTTGGCGGTCATTTAGAAAGTTTGCAGGCATAGGGTGGGCACAGCTGCCAAAGGACAGGGTTAATTGGAGAGACATGGGAGAGGCATTTGCCCTGCAGTGGGTGTAGTCAGGCTAATGATGATGATGATGATGACACACAAATGGCCAGTGTGTACTTTGCAGACGCTGCTCTCTTCTTCAATTCAAAAATTAAAACCAGACTCTGTCATACAGGCTTTCAATTCCATTTTTTAAGACTAACCATTGACAATTCGTACAATATATGCTCCGAATCATTACATTCATGCATTAAATGTCACACACATACGTGTCATTTCCCGCAGCGTGGAACAAATTAATAACAAGAACAGCTCGCTTCTCCCGCTCATTTCCTTCTTGTTTCCACTGTGCCATGCGGCCTTAGTATTACGTTTGAGAAGCATCTGTTTGTATGTAATATTAAGCAATGATCACTGTCTAGCGGCATGCAGCACGCTGTTGATATTACTGAAAACCTCGCATCGAACACGGATTGCAACGCCGCATAGCTTCAAGAACATGCCGACTCCTCGCTCGAGGCAACGTGTTGACCTTCGCGTTCTCTGCTTCGTGATGTCTTCGACTTCCTCGATTCACCCCGTTTGACAGCAGCCTTTGCTGTGGTTGCTACGTAGGCTTTTTGGCTGAGGAATCTTTCTTGCTTCGCTGCAGCTTTATAACAGCCAGCTATCACGCTACCTTGCGCGAAGTTCGAGCTCAAAGAATAATATATCGTTTGTGAAACTTGTTGGGGATAGATACATGATTAAAAAATGACGTATTTTATGCACCAAAGTATCTAAGACTGAAAACCGAACTGTCCGTTAAAGGGTTAAGTGTTTCATGTCATAGGTAAGCCGCTGATCATGCCCCGCCCCACCCCCCTCCCCCCCAAAAAATCTTTGATTGCTCAGCAGTAATGAAAATCTCATTTGTGTCACTTGCTGCTGGTGATCGCATCGATCATTTACGTGCGTTCAAGAACACAATCCCTAGGAGGCGCGAAGAATTGTTTATTTTGTAGTAAATCGCAATGAGTCCTTAATTAGCGAAGCCACAAGTGTACCAGTCATCATTTCGAATCCAAGCTGCATTGGATAAGTATATCATGCTCTGTTAATATTCGCAAAAGTCGTACTACTATTTAGTTCATGCAGTTATGGATGCGGCAGTTAATTTTCGCATTTCGTAACACACCTTTGCGTCAATTCTTCTGTGAAATATATTTCCAGAACACAGGGCTAGGTTTGAAAGAGCTTTTCAAGGAGACTTAATAACAGTCATTCAGAGTAATGAATATAAAACTTGGAGCCATTATTTTAAATGCAGGTTAATCATAAGCAACTTGAAGTCATTATAAGGCAATATGCCTGCGTCATTTTGTCAGCGATGTCGTATTTCTAGTGCTTGCATTGGGTTTGTTAGCAATGATTTTGATACAATTTTTTTCTTTCTTCATGCAGCGTAAAGTGTCCGACGCATTTGCTGTCTCAGCCGCACACTTTTCATGACAGTACTAGTGCTGAGTGGTTTTTTTACACCATACTCATGTTCATATTGTAAAGATGTCGCCGCCGCCTTCACTCAGTTGCATTATTATTATTATAATCATCTTTTGACTCAAGACGATGTAGCTTGTCTTCTGTACTTCAAAACATGAGGCAATGTTGCAAAAATTTGTTGCGTACTGACGCGTTATCTCGACTATAAATGAATGTGGCACGGGCATATTCTCCTCTATTAATGCTTGTTCGCGGGCTAGTTGGCTTGACGTCATAACGCTTTAAAACAGTGCAAAGACGGGGCCTGAAGAGACATTGGCAGTTGCATCTTCGCGCCGTTTTGAAATGCATTCTACTTTTTCCTTACAAGAAATCATATGCATAGAAAATGCAGCATCTAAAACTTCCCGTCGACTACGACAGAATATTATTAAATGAAATAAATGCGTTGATAAGCTAAACCAAATATAAACGAAAACGATAAGAAAGGCACAGATTTGCGTCGAGAGAACTGCATATATGTATTACGAATTGTTTCAATGTCATTTCAACACACGCGCATTTATCGCGTATTGATATGGCGCTCCTTCCAGAAAAAAAAAAAAAGTATAGCCAAGCCATATATATGGTGGAATTTAAAATAAAAGTAGGGTCATGCGCAGAGGGGCTCATTACACCCAAGAAAGACAACCATCAAATCAGCCTCCTCTCAACTATTCGTTTAGTTTCTGGCTTCGCGCAGTAAAGACATGATCGGAGAATGCGTGTAGAAACGCGGCGGAACATTGCCCACGTCGGCTTCGGCGTGTTAAAAAGAACGGAAGCCATCAATTGCCGACCCCCCTAGACAGAAAAGGGACAGATCCAAGCGGCGTGTCACAGCCACAAAGCGGTCAATGTGTGGCAGCTTCTTGGTTATTTACTTTTTTCTTATAGAGGGTGGTTTCTGCGCGCCAGTCGCATTATTTCTGCGCATCATGGCCGCAGTTAAGTATAAAGAAGGCATACGTCCCTCTTTGTTTTGCAAGTCGCTAATTATCGTGGAATCCACATCTTCAAGACAGTGCGAGCCCAAAGTCACGCCGAGAAAACGTTCCAGACCCGCCGCGGTGGCCCAGTGGTTAGGGCGCTCGGCTACTGATCCGGTGTTCCCGGGCTCGAACCCGACCGCGGCGGCTGCGTTTCGATGGAGGCGAAATGCTAAGGCGCCCGTGTGCTGTGCGATGTCAGTGCACGTTAAAGATCCCCAAGTGGTCGAAATTATTCCGGAGCCCTTCACTACGGCACCTCTTTCCTCGTTTCTTCTTTCAGTCCCTCCTTTATCCCTTCCCTTACGGTGCGGTTCAGGTGTCCGCCGATATATGGGACAGATAATGCGCCATTTCCGTTCCCCAAAAACCAAATTTCATTTTTCAAAACGTTGCGCAGAGACGTGGTGATCAATCGCAGCAATAAACATCTAACATTATGTTATATTCTGTTACTAAGTACCAAAAAACATTTATGCTCACCTTGGCGTAAGCTTATGTATAGTTATGACTACCTCACTTAACACAACGGCATGCATGGAGCACGTGTATGAGCGCTTCTCTAAAGTTGTACGGATGACGTGCATTACTTCGGTTGAAAGGAAATATACCGTTCTTGATGATTTTTTATTAACCCGCTAGTTTGCGTCGCATTAGGTACAAGGCCGTCCACTCATAGGGCGTGGCTGTGATCTGCGGAGAGCCAGTGGGTTCATCTGAGCCGCTCTTCGAACCGAAGGCACAGACGACAAGCAGCACCTTCAGCGCCCTCTGCGCTTCTTTGCCCACCTATACTGGCATGTTCAGCCAAACATTAGACAACCCTGTACATGTCGTTAGGGGTGGGCGGCGCGCTTTTCGGCACGGCGGCACTTTATGGATGATTAATTTTCAGAATGCGAAACCAAATAATGTGAGGAAGTGAATGTCGCGTGAGAGCGCTAAAAAAAAGTGAGATTGATCACAAAGATCCAACTCGGGTGCGTTGAGATGCGCCATCCATTGAGAGCCTATAACACGCTGTACAAATAGGCGAAACAGCGCAGAACTGTCGGATCAACGTAACATGAATTTATTTCTAGCGGAAAAGCATGCTAACTTAGAAATGAAACTTAAAAAGTGTGAGCAGAGTACAGTACGGCCCTTAACTGCTCTTGATTATAGTCACACAAAACTTGGCCTGAAATGGACAACATAGAGTATGACGTGCGTTAACAGAGGCCCAAGTGCCGATAATATATGCGCCGTACGATGAGAAATGCAGCATCGTGATGAACCGAGTAGATACCGGCATGAGGGGGCGCTTGTCGACAGGCGTTTCCAAGCCCCAGGGTGGGAGGCGGAGCGCTTATTCATATCCACCGCTGCTGGTCATTCGTTCACAGTAACCGATACCGGATAATTAAGCCACTAGTCAACGGTGCAAACTGAATGCCCCGAAAGGCTTAGTAAGGGCGCAGTGGTGGTTAGAACACAGCGCTCCACAACGCAAAAGCGTCGACAGCTACTGTCCTCCCGTACGTGGAGTCCATGCTGTTGTGACGGGAGCCTTGGCGAAGATGGGACCTGGGGAGGGTCTCACACGGGGCGGCCGGGCCCAGCCTTCGCTACCAGGGAGAGAACCTGCTCTCGCGTGTCAATAACACGATCCATTCCTCCGCTCCTTCGTGCAGTTGGGACGGAGGGGCGCGTTCTCGAGGAGGAGTCCGAGTGGCGTACCGCTTCCTGCAGCACCTCGGATCTGCCGCCGCACCGCCGAGGGCTAAAAGGCCATTCGCGAGGAACAGCGGCGTGCTCTGGTGACGGATTATTCTCTGGCCCGGGCGCACCATTAAAGGCAAAAGAAAAGAGCGAGCAGCAGCTTTTCAGCCAGCAGGACGGGAGAGGCGGAGGGGGGCAAGGAGCGAGGCCCGTTGGTCGCGCGGTTATCGCGCGAGGTGGCCGCGCGCGTATAATGGCGCGGTTTGGATGCAAGCTGCGGCGCGGGTCCTGCCACTTGCGACGGTCGCTGCAGCGTCTGCTCTTTGTTTGTTGACAAGGCCGGCGCAGCGCATTGATAGGCATAAAGCAAGCGCCGCGGCGGCCCGCCTATCTGCGCGCTTCGCCGACGGACGCTCCCCCCCTCCTTTCCCGACCAATTTCCCACATATCGTGCGCGCTGTCCGCCGCAGATGCGTGTCCCAATCTTTCTTGCGCTGTGCGAAAACAAGTCCCTTCGGCCGCGCGTTATCGGAGTGAAGTCGTAAAAAAATGCCCAGCCACGCAAGGCCCGCGAGAAAACAACCGACCTGCAGCAGCAGCCGCAGCGGCCAGGGTACACTCTGCGCGGGGCGGCGAGCTGTCCATCCCCCCACTCCCCTTTTTTATTTTTGCTACTTCTACGCCATGTTTTAAATGACGCCGACACTCAACTGCGGCCATGCCGATTTTGGCGAGGGGGAAAGGAAAAAAAAAGTTAAAGGGAGCGTTTTAATTAAGGCGCACTCTTTCTGCACCACTGATGCGGCGCGCGAAGTCGATGCCATCGGTGGCGGTACGAACGTTGCATCTAGCTATTAGTACACCCCTGCAGCCGGACATGCTGGCAACATAATGCTGCACGTGCGCCTTCGCTCTCTCGCCCTCCGTACTCGTTCTTTCAATCCTTACATCTCCGCCTCGTCTCTCCTTGTGCCTGTTCTAGCGCGCTTCTGGTTTTGCATCTTTGACTTCCTGTGTGGTCATGGCGGCTTTAATTGGGTTCGGAACGGATGCTCACGGAATGGACTTTGCTTTTAATCTTGGCCTTTATTTGTTTTCTTGCTTGGTCCTCTTCGTTGTGTGCTTAATTATACTCGATTTTATTAGGAGAGCAACTGCACTTTTTCTCGTCTTGCTCGAGATACGTGTCAAAATCCCAGTGCCCATGTGACACTAGCGCCTTTTCTGCCTCCTCTTACATGGAAATCCCGGTTTTGCGAATAAAATTGCCCCTGGCCCCGGGATAAAGCCTGCAGCCACAAGAGGAAGCCACCGCCGAGGGTGGCGCAGACGATAAAATCCCGCGGTGCAGCCCGTCCAGCTTCCTCCAGCCTAACCTGAAGTGAAATGGCTGCTACAATGTTACGACGACATTTACGAAAGTTGCAGCACCGGGCGGGGCGATGTTAGAAGCGGCCAGCATTATGCAGGCCGACCACGTTGCTTCCCGAGGGCTGAAGGCGTCGAACGAGATGTAAGGCGTGGCGACTTCAGTCCTGCACCATCTCTATTTTATTCTTTTCTTCCTCGGCTGCCGCTGAGTTAACCGGCAGTGCCTCGGAAATGCGTGGAACCCGACAGCTTCAAATCGACCGATCAACCGATCTGGAATTATTGGGTTCCGGACAGTACTTATCCAGGGAGGTTCTAAAGCAGACGGCTAGACACTATGTTACGTAACCTTCGAAAGGACCAGCTGCTCAGCCCCAAATTTCAATAAATGGTGGTAGGACAAATGGTTGCATATACATCGAATGGCTCGATGAAAATTTTCGTTAACTTTTTAATTAGCATACATAGTCGGGTGGTTGGTGAGAATAGTGAGTTCAAAGCCACGCACATGGCAATGCTATGTAAGTTTTTGAAATGTGGAAAAAGTCAAAGGAGCTTTCGAAAGTGCTTCTGAAACTTTACCAAGTATATTGCACGGCGCTCAAAGCCCAAGCCGGGCTGTTTCTGTAGGCTTGTCAAATTTTTGGAATCGCGAGAGGTTAAAGCGGCGCTTGGCCCATCAAAGCTCGACAACAGACGCCGCTCACTTGCCAGGAGCGCATATTCTGGCACGTCACGAAGGCAGCTCACCCAAGTGATTCTCATGCGCTGCACAGCAGAATTCTGGAAGTCACTCTAACCAGCGCTTGCTCCAAAACAAGTTTCTTGTCGGCACCCAATTTAGGCTGCCAGTGAAATTCGTTGCGCCGTTCGAGGCTAACTGGTTATCTTTTTACATTTTACCTCTTTCCGCGGGGGTCTAAATCGCGCGGAGAACTTTGCAGATGTAGGGACCTGGCTGCCCTAAACTTCGCACCACCTCAACACCGCGCGCGTGAGAACCAACGCTCAGATTTATTCGAAACCTGGCCTAATCAGGCCGGCAGTATATCGCTACCGGAGCTTTAACGGAGCAAGTGCGCATGCTTGGTATGAACACGAACATAAAAAGGTGTCGCGATGGCTCAGTGATTGTGGGGCTCTGCAACTGAGTCGAAAGACGCGGGTTCGATCCCGGCCACGGCGGTCGCATTTCGATGGAGGCGAAATTCTAGAGGCCCGTGTACTGTGCGATGTAAGTGCACGTTAAAGAACCCCAGGGGGTCGAAATTTCGGAGCCCTTCACTATGGCGTGCCTCAAAGCCTGAGTCGCTTTGGGACGTTAAACCCCCATAAACCATAAACCAGAACCACGACACGAACATAATTTACGGCACTGCAGCGAAAGCCCACTTTAGCAGTGGCTTTTTCTAATACTGCCTTCCACCAATTCTGGCTTCGCCATTTGACGAGTATACCGTAAAATGCGAATGCATCTGAATGAATCCTTGTAACATTGTAAGTGAATCGGCAGCCGGCACACAAAAGAAGATTCGAAATTGGGGCTCTTTGAACAGAAAAACTGTTTGAACAGAAAAATTATTGATTGATGAAATTTTGCATCTCTTAATCATGCAAAAACTAGTAGCGCCAGTCGTCTATCTTGCTAAGTCAGCGTCACAAAGCCCATTGATGTGCACCGCACTCCTAGTTTTAACGATATTGCCACTTGAAAGTCTGAGAGTCACTGGAGCGTCAGCTCTTGTGTGCCTTCACGTATATGCGACAATATGGAACGGTATCTGTGCGCCCTAGTTCGCGTGATACGCGTCGGTGGCTGCGTGCAGCACAGAGTTTGCCTGTGCTTCTGTCCCTGATCAGCGGATATTGCATTGATGGCGCCACCATGCAGACGTAGCAGCAATTAAACTACGGTCAATAAATTTCATTACTTATCCGGCAATTTCTAATGAAATCAATTACTTTCTTGGTCGGTGTAGTTCAGTCCCATAATGATGTCTTTGATCAAAAGTAATTAATTACTTTCGAAATTACGTTTTATTTAAAAAATCAGTGCTCTTTGTGCCGGCAAAACTATTGTCTTTGTACCGCCAACGCAAGGCAAACTTTTCACAATGCCTACTTTGAAACTGAGTCGCTGCTGCGATAACGTAAACTAAGAAACCTCAGTTGCTTGTGGGTGCTGTTGTCACTGCACTTTTATAAGCGTGAAAACTTAAAAAAAACAATTTACTTTCGAGAAGTAATTGTAATATAATGGCATTACTTCTCGTGTTTCGTGAGCAGTAAAAGGTGACGCAATTTAATTACATCTGCATGTTTTTTACGAAAGTAATTAGCATGAATTTTGATTGGTTTTAAAAAGTAATTTTGCCAAATATTATCCAAATTAACTCCTAAACTTGTACACATTAATTTTCTTGAACTAAGCCTATGACTATGCAGAGTGCGTTGCTCGTGTCACGGGCTCGCATTTCGTCACACGTGTCTTGCTCAAATTTGCAGTTCTCACCAGGTGTTGGACAAAAACTATTCCTTTCCGAATTTCATCCCGGGTCCTTTGAGCGTGAGGCGAGTCCATTGCTTTCCGTAGCCCGCTGCTCTCTTGAGTCGAGTGCATCGGAGGCTGGCAGCAAGCAGCTTAGCGCGACGCTTTCCTTGAGGCCGAGCATCAGGTGACAGTTGTTGTTGACCATCTACTGTAAACTTCCTCGCCTTGAAGCCGTCCGCAACTTTTGGTGCTTCTGCAAAGATCGAAAATGATCTATAAATGAAAAGATCTTCCTTTTGTCGTCTACAAATTCTAATGCGTAAACTTGGCATTAAGCATAACGACAAGGGACAGCTGTACACCGATATCTCATGTACTCAAGATAGCTCAGCCTGCGCGCTTGCCAATCCAACTTAGAGCAGTAGAGGCATGAAATGTACGGGGCCACATTTTTCCGCAGTGAAAGTCGCAAACGGCGTCAGTACATTATACGGAAACTTTCAGCAAGAGAACTGGTTCGGTTTATGGTTAATGGTGGTTTAACGTCTCAGAGCGAATCAAGCTGTGAGGGACGTCGTAGTGAAGGGCTCCGGAAATTTCGACAACATGGTATTCTTTAACGTGCACTGTCATCGCACTGTACACGGACCTCTAGAATTTCGCCTCCATCGAAATGGGACCGCCGCGGCCGGGATCGAAACCGAGTCTCTCGGGTCTGCCGCCGAGCGTCATAATCACTGAGCCACCGCGGCGGCTCTTCAGCAAGAGAACTGCCGAAAATCTCCAATGGAGTGCCGAAAATGTCCGCCATCTATCCGATAAACTCTTAACTGAAGATAAGTTTTTGTGTGCACTTCTTTCCAGGTTTATTGAAGACAGATATTGCATAAATATATATTTTTTTTTTAAATATTGCTACGCAGCATGCAAACTTAGTCTCACCGCTTGCCTTCGTTTATGGGTGTGTCATGCACAATACATTCGGTTTCTTTGAGACACTTCATAGAGGCTATTTTGGACATGCGGTGGCTTATACGAGAAGGTCAACCGCGTGCTGCAGGAATGTCCACAAACCGGCAGTTACGTGATGAGTTAAATGTACTGGGAGGTGTTCGACTCTCCTCAGGGGGGATGTGTTCTGTTCCAGGCCCTAATGAAAGGATGCACATTGCATGCACATTGCAACTTTTAACAGGTTGCACTTGAATTACAAGGAACAAGGCAGATATCAAGTGTAAGTTACGATTGCTTATCCCTTTTGTTTACTGTTTACTTTTATCTGCCCTCTGTGTTACATGCGCACGATTTAGCTTATAGGTGGTTATGGGCCATTTTTACTGAACCTGTAGGTGAAAGATTAGAGACGGCTGCTTTTTAACATCTTCAGCACAGTCCGAAAGTTACGTTACTTTATGCCAATAAGTGGAGTATGAAGTGTCACTGACATGCACCAACATTTCGTTATAATAACTGAACTGAGCAAAAAAAAAAATATTTTTGTGCTGCATGAGAATGACGGTGTCATGTGTTGTTCTTCCTCACTAGTTTTTCTCGTTTTCATTAATTCCAAAACAGAAGACCATCCTACTTGTGTTTAAGCTGAATTACAAAACTATTTTTAAATATACGCCCTGGTAGAAACTGATACTACACATTACGATAGCAATTCAATAATGCTGAGGAGAGAAAAATATTTTTTTGTAAAGTACAGCAGGTATACACATAAATATGGTGCATAAGTATAGATAGCTGTAGGTAATTAAAAATTGGCGATAAAAATGCAAACAAAGCAGGAAAAGCAATAATTTAAAACCTGCTCCTTTGTGGCGACTGGAGCCAAGGAACTGCAAATAATCTTCATTGACGTCTGGATCTGAAAGTAACCTACGTCAATCGGCTGGAAACTTGCAAATGTAATCTGGTTTTTATGGATTTATGCAGCCACTCTTTAAGTACTGCTATGCGCGTCATTTTCTTCAGCTAAATAGCAAAATAACCAACATCAAGAAAGTTCTGTAGTTACTTTTGAGGTCTTATGCATGGCTGGCTTTCTGTATGCGTTACATTAGGGACACCTCGTAGCAGCCATGCTGCAGATTTCCACCTCATGTCACTTCCAGTTAGCCAATTCTGTCTAGCTATGCCAAACATTTCAATGGTTTTATAGTTTTAAGAAACCGCAGGCAGTACATGATAAACTAAAGTAAACTTACTATTGTTGCAAACGCCATTGGCAACGAGTTTAGACTAAGAGGAAAGGGAACTACCGCTGAACAGAGCTTAGCTACAGGAGAAACCGTTGCACAGAAGCTACACATTTTTGGCGGGAATACTTCGTCGCGTATTGTGGTGCAGTGACTCCCGAAAACTTGCTACTGAACAAAGTAATCCAATTACATGAGATGACTGACACCTCCATTGTACTTCCTCTTGCTTGCATTTCCCGGGGGCAGCTCTGGCAAGCCGCTCTGGTCCGACGCGGGTGGCTCCACTAGCGGTGGAAACAGCAACGCACCAAGGCGCCAAACGGCAGCCTAGCGCGCCGAAGCGTCTTTGTCATCGGAGGCGGCAGCGGCGGCGCTGGCCGCCAGACGAGTGGCGCCGCCTCGGGGCGACGCTCGACGGAGCTCGACCTGGATGCGCGCGCCCGCGTTGGCGCCGGCGGCGTGCGCTCGCTGCAGGCGCGATGCTTGGCCAAGGCCGAGCACGCAAGGGCGAAGCAGGTGCGAACATAGCGGGTTCCCTTTGAGCAAACACATTGCCTAAGCAGAGCACGTTTTTCGCTTACGACCGTTTGTGGCCCTGAGCGACAGCGACGTTGTATACAGCGATCTAGAACAAGCTGTACAGCGTGTACCCACAGGGTCAGCGGGCGGCCTCTAAGTATATCCGCAGCATAAAAGCGTCGACATCGGCGTTCACACTTAGGCGCCGTATTATTCGCGCACCTCTTGCACTGGGGGGGATTGGCGATCTGACGTAGAAGTGTCACCTGGAGCGAGATCTTTCCAGCTTACGTCGTGCAGTGGCTTCTTTCACGCATTAAAGGCTGCTGTCGTTAGAGCAGCCACATTGATGTGGCCGATCCTGCTGAGCTAAGCTGCATCAATCATCTGCCAGCGAAAAAGCGTTGTCAGGTAGCAAGGTTTAGCAGCGGCAAGACGTCATTACGACGTCAAACAGCTGAAGTGTTTGTTGTATACGAAGAAAAATTTAAACTAAAAAACTAATGTTTCGCTTATTACTCTGACTACTGTGGACTAAAACTTGCCGGAATATAGCAGTGGTGGTGTCCAAAGGAACAACCAACCAACGGAGACGAAAGAGTGAAGGCTGTTTACTAAGGAGCAGCGTTTTTTGCCAACTCGCGAAAATCAAGTCGTTGCACTAACTTACAGCCTGTTCAGAGGGCGCAGAGTTTTCCGCCAGCCCGTTCCGAGGGCGCAGCTCACCGTAAAGCCCCTTGATAGCTCACTGAAGGAAGCAGCGTCACCTATACTGAAGTCCTGTAGCAGATTTAGCCGCTGTACCGGGGATGTCAGTACCATCGCTGCAGGCAGTATGGTTCCTTTGGGCGAGTTGATTTTGCTGGCGTGGTAGACGCAGAGTGCGCATTACTTGTGTAAAACAGGATTCATTTACTGCTTTTCTTTCAACTTGGCGGCGTGACCCAATACCCTGCGTGTCAAAGTGACACCTCTCCTTCATTATGTTTCATCGCAAAAATTAAATTTTTTGTTGTCTCCTTTTATTGGCGGCACGTAATTGGTGGGGCTCCCCGAAGAATTCGATGCATTTCCTTGGCACAACTTCCCGATCAGGTCTTCTTCATGGTTGTATACACAGGCAGATGCTATAGCCGCATAATCTGACAGAGCGCTCCTTTCGAGGATTCCGGTGGCCGTGTTGGACTCGCTCGCGCTGCAAACAAAAATAAGTGACTGAGAAAGGACCGAAAACAGCCTTTATTATCACATCTCGGCGGAGAAACTTCAGCGTCAACTTTGCGGGCTTCGCAGGTCAGTAATAGTAAGGGCTGTATTTATGACTCTTATCTGCGATGCGTTCACACCTGCCCGAGTGTCACAAAGTTCGTGCCTGCCCTGCCCTTCGTTCACTTTTGCGGCCGATGTAGCCAAGGCGCCTCTGTTTTTCGGTCACATGTCGCGGCGCGGCGGCGACGATTTTGACCCCCAGCGAGGACGGTTAACCCCTTGCGACTCCGGAAGGTCATTAAAGGCCGTTCCGCCCCCTGGCCGTATTGTCGCCTGGACGCGAGCGCTCGTACGTTGTAAGAACGAGGAGCTGTGGGTTGAATGTCACGGCACCCTTCGCGACCTTCGCATATGATCCTCGTTAGCATCGGGGCTTTCTCTCGTGTTCCTTCATCATTTCTTGGCATTTTTTCCCCTTTCAATATTTGCGTCTGGATTGTTCGCGGCGCTTGAAGAGTTTATTTTTTTTTTTTTTGGCATGAGAACGCGGCGGCGGGAAAACCGCGAGGCGAGCAGTTGGCCTGGAGAAATTGGTGCGTGAGGACGGGCGCGATGCCAGCCATAGAAGTGATCGGCAAACGAGCCTAGGCGGGGGTCTGACGCGTAGAGAGCGGTGACGGCGGCCCCAAAGAAGCGTGGCTCAAGTTTGCCCGTATCCACGTCATCCCATTCAGTCCCGCCACGATCAACCGCATCGACGCTCCCTGCGACCGGACCTTGCCACTATACGCAGCTAAGCCACCGAGTCTCGCGAACTTTTCTTTGTTTTGTCGCTCCCACGGTTGCTTGTCTTGACCTTTCGTACAGGGGTGTTTTAATCTTGTAACGTTGTTGTACGGTTGTCGCCCCATGTTTCATTCTTCATGCTAATATAGTTAGTTTGCGTCCTCATTCTGTGTTTATTTGCGTCGTGCCTTTGTACCGCGCTATTTTGCTAGGCGCGTTGTTCTGTAACATTTCGTTGTTGGTGTATACCTGAGTAAAGTGTTGTTAGCGAACATGTACACGTCTCGTGCCTTTGGCCAACGGCTAATCAGGCGCGGCCCCTATCGCCGCTCAGCTGTAACATTTCGTTGTTGGTGTATACCTGAGTAAAGTGTTGTTAGCGAACATGTACACGTCTCGTGCCTTTGGCCAACGGCTAATCAGGCGCGGCCCCTATCGCCGCTCAGCAGTCCAAGTCTCGTCATTCGCACGTGGGGTGGAGGAGTTGGTCGCTCCTCCCCCCTCCGAACTTACGGAGAGTGCAGTGGTGGGCACGTTGGCCCGATTAAATAATTTCGGCGCCAACCAACCCTCAAGCCGCCCACAATATCCTGACAACGAGCCAAGTTCTTTCGCGCGCTCGCATTCATTCACTTGAAACCCTGCTGGTGGGCCGCTTGGTTTATCATATAGCTTCAAAGCAGGCCGGCGCCAAGAGGACGTGCACGACTGAAGTGAGTCGACAACACTGCTGTATACCTCGCGTTTAAGAACCAGGGCTAGTGTGGGGACTGTCGGCATTTTCAGCTCGTAATATCTCGAGCGGAGAAGAGCAGAGCCTATATGTAATTACAGCATTTGCTAAATGGGGCTGCTCGTTGCTGATTATGTCTGGAGCTCTTGCGCAGCGTACATATTATGTTTGTGCCGCTACACACGGGAGTTGAGCGCATCTCAAATGTGCGCGCGAGGAGGATGGTTGTACGCTGGAAGAATGATGCAGGACAAGGTTCAGCGAGTGGGGAGAGAGAGTCCCGCAGGAAGCATGAGCTTGAGTCGAAGAGCGCTGAAATTTCTACCGATGGACGCACGGCACGTGCTATCAGTGACAAAAGTACTGTGACGCGTATGACGCGTAAGCGTCATCTGAAGCCGGTAGATAAATGGCCTCTATAAATTTCACATTGGTAGGGATAGAAGCCAGACTCGTTTTGCTGTGCTGCGTGTTAGTGAAATGACTTCATCGTTGGAAATCATAAAAACTGCACGCCCGAATAGCTTTTCGCGTGTCCCGGAGACTTCTATCCCCGAGAGTGCCTTAGCGGGCCACCAGATCGCTGCGAGGGAGGGGGCGTTACACTGCTCTAGTAGAGGTTCATGAAAGCTGCCCCGCTGTGCGTTCCTCACTGCTCATTCAGCTCGCGACTGCAGTTTCTTTGCCCCAGCCGAGGAAAGGCGTATCGGCAAAGTTGTGCAGTAAGCGCGGTGTCACCAAGCTCAGTTCAGCGTTTACTGCGATGAAATGCTCCTCCTTGTTTCCACTCGTTGTGCTGCTGCTTCTTCGACTGCGCTGCATGGTACTGCCGGGGAAACATAGGTCGAGGCACCCTAACGGGAAGCATTTTGCCAAACCGCGTAACTGCATTTCGTCGACCTCCCGCCGGTATCACTGGAAGAGAATTTCTGCGTAAAACAGACGGGACTTACGAGAGAAACACAAACAAGCACAAGTCTTTGTTTATCCCGTAAAAAATCGTCTGTTTTGCGCAAAAATAAAAAATCCTTGGAGTGATAATTGACCAACTGGCCCAACCGTCTGCGCACTCTACTCAACTAACTCCGCTTCATACATAGCGGTCAACGCTGCGGAGTCTGAGGAAATAGTGCGCCCGCAAAACCATGTATATTTACTCCGCCACGTGTCATTCGTTCTCGAAGCCTCGGCGAGTGTTTCAATGAAAACAAAGAGTGGTATAAAACAAAGTGCTGGCATTGGGAATCACGGTCGACACCGTGAGGCGCTCAGTGTTAGGGCCCTCTGGCTACAGTTTTGGCCGAGTGTGAACTACTTCTTAGCGGCTGCGTGGAGTCAGGGCGATTCGCCGTATACCAGCCGCGTATCATACTGCCGCACGTCATTCTTACTTCTCGAAGTCTCGGTGAGTCGCAGGTCGAAAATGTGGCAAGAGGTAAAACGAAGTGCAGGAGTGTTGCCAGTCACGGTACTTGAGATTTGTTGCAAAGAAATATGCCTGTGCTCACTTTGGTTGTATGACGAACTACTTTTTGGGAGTGGACTTAGTCTGCGCGGACAGGCACGCTAGCTTTGGCAGCGTTGATTGCTATATAAGAAACGGCATATATATATATATATATATTTATATATATATATATATATATATATATATATATATATATATATATATATATATATATATATATATATATATATATATATATATATATATATATATATATATATATATATATATATATATATATATATATATATATATATATATATATATATATATATATATATATATATATATATATATATATATATAGGTATACTCTAGACAGCCGGCTCTGGATAGCTGAAGCAAACCAACCTAAAAACTCCGCGAATAGCTGAATGCACAGGTATACAATCTGCTCCAAGTCCTCCTAGGGGAGCTCCGAAGGAGCGCTACCTGACATCTCTATCACAGTATACAGCTTCAGCTGGTATATATCACTCTACCCTCCGTTCTGCCTACCTCGCTACCACTTATTAAGATTGTTGTTAACTTTGCTGTTGACGTTTACTTAGGGCAGGTAGTGACCTGAGATCCAGATCACGAAAGTGAAATAACTGGAAGAATTAGAATGAATGGGGTGGAGCGCATTTGGCAGGTTCTCTCAGGTCATGAATAGCAGGTTATCAATATCCCTCAAGAGAAAAGTGTACAACAGCTGTATCTTACAGGTACTCACCTACAGGGCAGAAACGTGGAGGCTAACGAAAAGGCCTCAACTTAAGGACTGCGCAGCGAGCCACATAAATAAAAATGATAGGTGTAACTTTAAGGGACCGGAAGCGGGCAGAGTGGGTGAGGGAACAAACGCGTGTTAATGACATCCTAGTCGAAATCATGAGGAAGAAATGGGCTTGGGCAGGGCATGTAATGTGGAGGCGAGATAACCGCTGGCCATTGAGGGTAACGGAGTGGATTTCAAGAGAAGGCAAGCGTAGCAGGGGGCGGCAGAAGGTCAGGTGGGCGGGGGAGACTAGGAAGTTTGCGGGGATAGGGTGGCCGCAGCTGGCACACGACAGGGTTAATTGGAGAGATATCGGCGATGCCTTTGTCCTGCAGTGGACGTAGTCGGGCTGATTATGTAACTTTCTATTGGCTATCGTGTTATACTGTGAGAGCACACTGAAATCCTAAGCGTGCGCTAAATTTCCCTTAGTATGTCTTACAAGAAGGACTCGAATCTCCCAAGGCACCTTCCTTATGTTGGCCAGGGACTCAATGAGCGCCTCAGAGACAGAACCAAGGATGTGCCTTTCGTTAAATCAAGCAAAACTTCGTTGTTAAACTGGCTCTGCCGCTGTCGCGTAGTCGGAGAAGTTTTATTCCCTCCGTTTAAACTCTCTCACTTGAACAGCATTTGCTTAGAGTTGTTTAGCAGCGGTGTACTTTTAGCAAGGAAGTTTGACCACAGTGGCTTCCAGGACCACGATTTTCTGAATTCCTCCCGAAATGTGCGGTCGGCTTTTGTTAACGCGTGCATTGGCCACATCATTCCTTTGATTCGTTGGAAGAGAAATTAAGGAGGGGCCAAAATATAAGCCTCCGTTACTATTCAGCGTAATTTGATTGTGTCAGCATTTCTTCGCACACCTACGGATCATGAAATCACCGAGAAGTCAACTGCGCTTGCACCTCTAGCTGTTACCACTTGAACCGAAGTTGGTTATTTGCAGGTGGCGCGATTGAGGGAAAGCCATCACACGGCACATGAAGGCCGATGCTCGCTTGTCTTCCATTAAATAGTGGCTAGTTGTCAAGTGCTACGCGTCCAGGACAAGAAAACGGCGGTCAAGTGCCCCCCGTACGAAATGGAATAACCAGCTCGAATAAAAGAACGAATAGTGTGTTTATTTGCGCACAAAAGTTGTAAATTACTTTTGGATATTGTACGCCAAGAGAAAAACTATGAAACAAGCAGTCTGCTCGTCAGACATAAGTGTGGAGTAATCCTTGATCGTACTGTGTTGATCACACTGTATTGGAGGGATCTGTTGCAGTTAAGGAGGATGGTAGCCACACATGCATTTCAATTTTCATAGCTGCTGGCAAGAACAGAGATCCAGTATCCTCCAAGGATCATCTGGACCGAAACAGAGAGCTCTGCTTCCAGAATAAAGGGCGTGCAGTGTTTAACGCTACGCAACAGCGCAAAAATTAAGCTTTATTTGAGCCCAATGTAAGGGGAATCTCTTGCACGTGTCGCTCCTCCAAGTACTGTGACATTCCGTAGGCGCTTAGCTCTGCAAAGCTTCAATGCCTTACACGTCTAGGCAGAAAGGGTGACAAGAGTTACACGCCGCTTACGATTGTGTCTAATGCGTTCTTCAACTGGGTGTTTTTCGAAGCTAAATTCATGGCACGTAATAACGCGATCTTGTCTGTGAATAAAAGCAGCATAGTGACACACTTATTAAAAGCAGTTAGCGGGCACGTCTTGCTGTGAAGCGTCGACTCGTACTACAACACAGGCGCAGACATCTAGTTGCGTCGGTGTAAGGTTGCGATAGCCGTGGGTTCTGATTCTCGTCACGTGCGTCATAGGGTTTCCGCGCCGATTCGTTTCGCGGCAGTCTCTTTTCTCGTGCAGCGAATAACTGGTTTCGTTGCCGCAACACCTGCAGGCTCAATGCGCTCAGGCGTGTCTGTTCTAGTTCAGTGCCCAGTCTTACCTCAGCTTCATTAGGTTTTCATGCGCCGTCCCGACATGCTATAGGCGGTGGATTCGAGCATCTACTACTTTCCCATTGTCCTCGAAATACTGGCGGATGTAGCTGCCTTCAGTAAAATAATAATAAAAAAACTTATCATAAATTTCTCTGTTTCGTTCAGCACGCCTGTCAGTTCTACGCACTTTGTGGTTCAGTGGTTGGCGGCGGCACGAGACATAGAGCGTATCCTTGCAAGTACGAACCGTCGCATTGAGAAAAATACCTCGAAATACACATTCTTCGCTGAGGCTCAATATTATTCATTATTAGTTAATGAAAATAGGTAACGGCAGCCATATTTTTTGAAGACTCCTTTCCCGATTTCTAATTTTAATTTTGCTGTCCTTGAAGAACTGCATTGCTGATTTACCGACGGCGACAACATACACTGCTGGCTGCCAATCATACTTCACGTCATATGTGGCAGGTACCAATACCATAGAGACAAATTAATGATAAGGAAAGCATCGTTATAAACTATGTCATCATGCGCTGAACGCCCCAACACCCCCTTCTTTCGAGGCACTATTGTTTCCTGCAGGCCCCATATGTCATGTTCATGGATGCCTGATTAATCATATCAATAACGCTAGTTGTTCATAAGAATAACCCGCTTGAAAATTGCGCGTAAACTGCGGAGCATCTTCACTTAATCGTATTTCGACAAACGCTCAAGAATTTGTGTTTGAGACGGGTCCCTGACACGCAGCCAAGATCGTTTTGATACTGCAATTCAGCACTGGCGCAATCAAACTTATCATGGCTCAGGTTTTATGCCAGCGGGCTAAACGTGCTTTTAACTGTTTCATCAGAACTCCCTGTACAAGTTACACGGGGTCGTGGGAACGTCTGCGTAGTATCATATTCGTTTTAAAATGGCGATTCCTTATTACCAATAATGAGATAATGAGATCAAATTCTGATGTTCCCCCTGCTATTACGATTAAATTTCCCATGACTCATTTTGCTCCAAATGAACCAAGCCGCGTGCTATAATACTACGCTGGCTATCTGAGCTTCGCAAAATCTCACAATACACGCGCTCTAGAACACTGGTTTTGAGCAGTCGTTTATTGAATTGATTTTTTTTTCCTTAAAACCTGAGAGGCGCTAAGTGATGGCGTGTGAAAAGGTTGCAACCAATTGACGCATAAACATATTTTGCGGGCACACTCATCAGTGCTGAACGATATTTTTCGTTCTCAAAAATCGTGCTTCAAAAACCCCCATGTGCGACATTGAAACGTTATGCGCCACATGCCACACCATACCAAAAACCACAAGGGGGAAGGGGTGGGTCATGCTGGCCCGCAATGATGCTCTGCATAAAAGCCAAGCTCGCTAGAACAAATTCAAACGCTGACAGATGGCTCATGTTAGAGAACCACGCAAAAAGTTTATTCTAACAAGTTTATTCCAAGAGCATGCAAACTTACATGCTGGTATTCTGTACGTGAGGCTCCTGCCGCATAAAACCGCCTATTGAAAGAAATCTACTTTGCTGAAAATAAGGAACTGTAGCGGCACACCGGCTTCTTCAAGCATCGTGACACCGACGTTAAGTTGAAACTGCACCATCTGTGCATCTCGCATTCGTTACAGTTCTCTGAACCTTATAGCTTGATTTTTGTAAAGGTAAGCCAATTTTCCTGAACTTCCCCCTGACGAGGCAGTTTCGTATCTTCTCTGAACGGGTAAAGTTTGTTTCTGCTTGCGTTTTGCATGCCCTCTGTATATACAGGGTGTTTCACCTAAGACTTTACACAACTTTTAAAAATAGGCTTTTTGAGTTAGAAGAGCGCTTTTTTCGGAAAAGCATTGTCAGCGCTAGATTATATCAAAATACAGCTAAGGCGTGCTAACTAGCAGGCTGGTTAGCTAACGTTGAATAGTTAACTTTTTAACTACTACTGTTAGGCTCCTTAATTAATGAGAGGCGTGTAGCCCACCGAAATATCCATATAATTTTTTTTAAGAATTTCGAAAGCACGGTTAGCCTCGGCGCTGCGGCCCAACAAATTTTGCCTAAATCGCGCCAAAATACATGCGCTTTCGAAAAGCTTGCAGGCAAAGCAACCTCTCCAGAGCACGTAACTCGTCAAAATAGTCGAAATTTGTTAGGCCATAGCGCCGAGGGTAACCGCATTTTCGAAATTCTAAAATCTGATACAGCTAAAACGTTAACTATTCAATATTAGTGAACCAGCCTGCTAGTTAGAACATCTTACTTGTATTCTGATGCACTTAAAATCTGTGCCGAAAAAAAGGGCTCTTCTAACTCAAAAAGCCTATTTTTAAAAATTACGCGAAGTCTTAGGTGAAACACCCTGTATGTGTCTATACCGCACATGTTTCGTGTAGATTGCGGCTATGACCACTGACGCACCTTCGAGAAATGACAATAATGAGCATGACTTTGCTTTCGCTATTTGCCACTGCTGGCTCAACTTAACTTTCTTACCGTGTTGGACGAATTCTGCACCTGCGTCTTCAAGTGTTTCTTCAATGATAATACCGGCTTCGCCCAAACGTTGTTCCTGAGTACGCTGCACATTACTTTTTTCTACAGGTCCGTCTATTCTACTCAAGAAAAGCTCTTACTCAATTCCATGGCACGTGACCGCGTGACTGACCTCCACAGTATTCGTCCTTCAGTTGTGCTTGTTGGTGGTACCAAATTTGATGGTGTTATGTATCAAATTAGGCCGGCGGTATCGAACCTTGTTGCACCACCCTTGGCATCACAAAGCAGGGGCGAGGACCCTCCAGAGAATGTAGCGTTGTGTGTGCAATGCCAGTAACAACCATGGGGAGCTTGCAACTGTTCATCGGCACTGAATGCTGATCTTGAGAAGCCACACCAAGCATGCGGGCACAGTCGGTGCATAGGTGATGCTACAAGTGACATTTACGGCGACAGCCTTTAATGGCGCGGAAACCCAGCGGTCAAGTGGTGTGTGGTAGCTTGTGCACATCCAGGAGTTGGGAAGCAGATAGGCTTTAAGAGGGAAGATTGAATAAAATTGGTGGTGAGCAAGAAGAAAAGCCTTAGCAACTGTCTCACTATTGGTGAACACACCAACTGCGCCGCGAGGGATGGAACGAAGGAGGGAGTGAAAGAAGGAAGAGGGAAAGAGGCACCGTAGTGGACTGCTCCGGATTAATTTTGACAACGTGCGGTTCTTTAACGTGCACTGAGATTGCACTGCACACTGGCACTCCTTGCCCCTCGCCCACTCGAAACGCAGCCGCCGCGGCCGGGATTTCATTCTGTATCCTTGAACGCTGTAGGTGTTGCCGCGGCGGTAGCGAGAAGGTGTGTACACTTATAAAAATGGTCTATAGACAGTCTATAGACTTCGGATTGACTCTATTGCCTTCCTATAGATGTATCATTTTGTGTTTTCATAGTCTATAGATTGTCTATAGATAAATGTCTACTAAAAGTGTATGGTCATAAATCTATATATTGTCTATAGACTGTCTATAGGATTTGTATTGCCTATAGACTATTCTTTAGGGTTTGTCTATAGAGAGTCTATAGACTTTATAGACAGAAGTATATGGACAGTCTATAGACTGTCTAAATAAATTTTTGTAAGGGTAGAAGGCCTGGATTTTATCCCGCGTCCTGATGCACAGCAGCCGAACGCCGCAGAAGACGGTGTGACAGCGGCAGAGAGTTATGACTGCACATGCGTTGCGCTAACGCGAAACCAACCACGATAAATCTGTGTTGGAGTTAGGGATGAACATTTGCAGTGGTGATTGTCTAAATATATCGGAACACCTCAGTTATCATGAGCCTATTACGTGTGTTGCGCGATAATAAATTTTGAATATTGCTGAAAGATGGGTTCTGGCATTGTGACAACTTAGGTGTGTGTGTGTGCAGCAGCGTGTGCAGCACCTCAGGTGTCGGCGCAGTTCCTTTGCGGAATATGGCAAGGAACCGCGAATTTTTAATGTAGAACATAACGTCGTAACGGAAGCGGTGTGTGTAGGCGGAAAAACAATGGGAATCGGAGCGCCAGGGGGGGGGGGGGGGGGGGTGTTTAAAAATAGGCGATGAGCTAGACAGGGCCTCCTGTGAAAGTAGATCTGCACTCTGCGGTGAAACTGGTGGCTCCGACGTAAGGGGAGACCTATTGGAAACACTCTCTAGATCCTATGAAGCACGAAATAGTTCACCTTTGGGCTAGTTGGTAGTCTGACATCACATTCATCTCATTTGGCCGCCGCAGTGGCTGAGTGGTTATGGCGCTCGGCTGCTGGCCCGAAAGACGCGGGTTCATCCCGGCCGCGGCGGTCGAATTTCGATGGAGGCGAAATTCTAGAGGCCCGTGTACTGTGCGATGCCAGTGTACGTTGAAGAACCCCAGGTGGTCGAAATTTCCGGAGCCCTTCACTACGGCGTCCCTCATAGCCTCAGTCGCTTAAGTTTGGGACGTTAAACCCCCATAACCCAACCCAACCCAACATTCATCTAATTTAGCGTAAACGGCAGTACAGGAAGCGCCCATGTTCATCTTCCTTAATGTTGTCGTGTCTTTTTTGGGGGTAACTCAGAGCACTTCGTTTAGTCCACGGGTGTTCGAGAAGAACCAGTGCCACTCATTCAATCAAAACTGGGCACGCTAAGGCTAAAAGAGAACGGAACTGTTCAGGCCCTGCTTCATCGACACTTATTATTCAGCTGGTGTGCATATAAGATGCCTCCATTCTCACCCCATTAGCCCAAGGCATGCATGCGTATACGTCAGTCACACGGGCCATCTCAACGCCCTTTGAATCAATGGCGTTCGAAAGTTTCGAGGGACACGCGGCGCTGCTCCACGGCGAGTTTCAATAGTCAATGAGAAATGATCGTGCGACCCGACAGATGGCGCTAGACGCATCAACCTTCAGTTGCTTGGGATAGGAAAATATTTGGATGAGGGTTTATCTTGCCTACTATGCCACGCGGATGCCGGCATTAACTATAATTCGACGCTTAAATCTGCTACGCAAAGCCGCTCTAGACTTCACCCCGATTGCAAGGAGAGGCTGATAAAATCCGTCCATAAATCTACTCAGTAAAAACACTTGGGCTGATGCAGTAGGTGCATCACGAGTCGCATTTTCAAGTAAATGCTATCGTTCATTGAACGTTTTTCGGAAGTAGTTAACAGTTTGGCACAGTCCACGGAGAGCGACGGTGGGGCGGCGATGGACAACGATACGCACCCTGTTTAAGAAGCATTCATTTTTCGCTGTCACGTATAGATCAGTGACCCTGCCGGTCCCGTTCACGGCTGCTGTCGTTGCCGCGTGTGGCATTTGTGGGGCACTTCTTGATCTCAGAAAAGCGCGATGAAAGGCGAAAGCATGCGAAATTCAGGAACACGGTGGATAAAAAATGGATGGCCTCTGACAACGAAAACATTCGGCGAGAGCCGCTATTTGGTTGATTGGTTGGTTGATCGGCCAAAAACAGTGCTGCACATACCCACTGCGGGGGAGTGGCCAAGACACAGGCGATTAATTGCTGGATACGGGAACCGTTTTTACGGCGAAAGGAGTAGTAATGGTATGTAGGCTGATAGACTGGAAGACGCAGTGACAGGGATCCTGTTAACTTGGAGATCGAAGAAGGGACAATGCCGCTATTTCCCTCATTTTTTTCTGCCTTCTTTCTTTTCTTCTATTTTTTTTCTCTTCCTCATCTCTCTCTCTTGGATTCTGTGTTCTTCGTTTGGCTTAGCTTCTTTCTCTTCCCCTTCTTTCTGTTCTACTTCTATCTCTTGGCTTGCCTCAGCTTGCGGATTTCTGCAAATGTCACTACACAACTGGCATCACGACCGCTCGGGGTGGGGTCCCACTAGCGGCTCTCGCTGTAAAACAGCGTTTGGCTTCATCTGATCGTCCCCGAGAACGGTCATTTTGGCTCCCGGATAAAAAATAATTCGCGAGCAACTTATGCAGTATTAATGAAGTCTAAAATTTGCATTTAAGATAAAGATTTTCTGAATTTGTTCGAAATATTTTATCCCTTGTTTTTGCATTGCGACACAGTGAGTATCAGGCTCCTCCTCACTAGGACTCTTGAGATTTCAATGGCCACTCACCAGCCTTCACTGAGCCAATCCTCGTTGAGTTCAGTGGTCACTGAAAACCGCCGCGTGGCACTGGCTGAACCCCACTCAGTTCGATGGCTATTGACTCGACGGGCGTTGAAACTGCCCGTGTGACAGGGGTATTACGTAAGAGCAAATAAGCCAGTCGTCGGCCATGTGGCCGAACATGGGCAATTATTTTTGCGCGCTGAATGGTCAATGTGCAGCTGAAAGTGGAGAGAGCCTCTATAGAGATGGCCCCGCGTGGATATGAACGCAGAAATTTATTTCCAGCGTCATTTTTGAAATGCCTCAATGTCACTTGTTCTGAAAATTCTCCGTTGTTTTATTTCCTGCGCTTCTTCGCTGTTTCGCCAACCGTGCCAGCCGCATGCACGGATAAAGAAATTACAGAAGCCTGATTATCGTTCTCCATTCATCTGAATTTCAGAGAGATGCTATTTTTCAACGCGCCCCGGCGATCTTTACGCGTCCCAAAACAGATATGCTCAATGAAATTGGCCGAAACGAAACTTTATGGGCTTCCCTGTACCGAAAGTAATGAAAAGACACAAGTAAGAACGAAATTAATTTGCACTGGCATTTACCTTGTTGATTGTAGCGCATGAAAATTTCCCATGCTGCGAATATTTTCCACGGAATGCCGGAAAATTCGAGCCGAGATTTCGCAGTAATAGGTAAATAAGAAATTACGCGGTGGAAGAAGTTGCATTCCGATAGAAACGTATATCATTTAGACATTTTGCGAGACATTGAACAGATTACAGCTCGAAAGCTGGTGCCACCTTGAAGAGGAGAATGATGTTCGATTAACCCAGGAAGGAAAGGAGGGGGATGCGCTGTTCCACTCGACTGAAGCAATCGCGAGTGTCGCCTAAGAGAGAGGGTAAAAAAAAATATGGAAAGGATCGTCAAATGCAACCGGAGGGACGAAAAGGACGTAAAACAACGTGCCACGGGTTGGGATGTGCTACATGTGCTTCGCCGTAGATAGTATCCGCAACTGGCTCGCCATTACAGACACCTTTCTCGGACAGCGTAGGGGTACCGGGGCCGCCAAGACCTCCACGGGGCGCTTATCTTGCCGGCGGGGCGCCCCCTAGCTGCTGCTGCCGAAGGGAGGGCGATCGGCGCACATTTCGGAGAGCGCGATGTCGGCAACTGCACGCAGAGCAGCGCCGGCGGCGGCGGCGGCCTCGCACAGTCGCCGCGTTCGAGCTATTTCGAGAGCTGCCGCTTCAGATTCCCGGCATTCCCAGAGTTTTCGCCGCTCAGGCCGCCTTGGACGACTTAGCTGACAGGCATTCCGTCTGAAGGGAGCCGCTTCGCAGAAGCGGCATGGGAATAAAGCGCGGTATTTTAGGCACGCCAAGTGCAGTGCACGAGCTACTGTGTAACTCTCCTACCGTGCCGTTCTCCGCCGCCTCTCGGTTCGCAGGACCGTGCGGGAAGGTTTTTAAGACGCGCTAAGAAGTGCGGATATGTGTTTCACGTGCGCGCGGTCGTCACCAGAAAAAGCAGGCGGGTTCTGATGCAGATGCGAGGACTTGCCACAGTTGGATTCCCTCTTAGAAAAACGAATGGGATAGAGAACGTGGCACCGCCATTTCTCAAGCCGCTCGTCTGGAGAATGCTCGAGCTCGCCACTGTCGCTCGCCCGAATCGCTGCCGACAGGCAGCCGGCGCCACGCACAGCAGAAAGCGAGCGCCGGTGGCGAAAACACTTCGGAGGCGTCCCGTTGTTTCCACGTCCTTGGTACTAGCTGTTCGGGCTTTATATGATGGCGCTGTATTACTTTCAGCGGGTTACCATCTTTATCAGGGTGACTCTATTACTAAAATGTTTTGCAAGCAAACAGGTGGTATACTCGCTCCTATTCTTATTTTCATTAGGAGTAACAGGTGGAACATTTACCAGTGTCATTAGTGCGAGCCTAACACCTCCTGCATTCCAAACCTAGCACCCATACCACCAACTATAGTATGTAACAAAAAAATGCTAGGTTTTGTTCACTCGCGCCTGCTTCGTGAAAGTACTGGTATCAAAATGTTCAACGTGAAGGAGTGGAGTAACGTTGCTTCCAACCCGAAGTTCTCTTTTCCTTTCTTTTCTTTTTTTGCGCACTTTAAACTAAAATAAATGAATTGGTGAAGCACAGATTCTCGACTGTAGCAACGTCTACCGCTCCAAAGCCTGACCAGGGCAGGCCTGCGTCGGTTTGAGCGAGTAAGACAAAAATGGAGGTACTGCGTGTGTGCTGCGTTAAGTGCGCAACTATAAAAGACATACGCAAAAATTCTCGACAGGCGCATTTTTTTGAACGGGAACTTATTTGTGAACGCAGTTTTTTTCGCATATCGTAAGGCTGCGTCATAAGAATTTTAAAAGGAACTTGGGTGACGCATAAGCTACATTTAAGAATACAGTGCAAGTATTCCTTCTCTTTCATAGATCCATTGATCGCGGGGAAGGGAGTCTTCTTAATTGCCACTACTGGCGCAGTGGGGCAGCGGTTAAGCGATTCGCCACTGCTCAGGTTCTCGTCCCGAGCTCCTGTAAGGCTCATTTCTGCACATACAGTTCTTTGGAAGCTCGGCAAATGAGCTGATGCGCAGATGGAAACTGCATTCAATTTATTGGAATTAATTTCACATCCACCTGCCATGGTGGGCAGGTTGACCACAACCCGGTGGGTACATTGCCACCTGCCCGCCGTGGCAAGTGGGCCACCTGCTTTTTCGTGACATCCGCGTGACGGGCGTCGGCTTTTCTCGTAAACGGGACCTCTAATGCTATAGAATTAATATATCGGCAAAATCCCTCCTCGGCATGCTGGTAGTCTTCTGCTAATCATTGTAAAAAAACGCACCCCATTGGTTTTGTATGGCAGTGTTAACTACTCGGTTTGAGCGTACGACTTACTTTATAGGAAGATCTTGCTACGCTGCGGAAGGTTAGACCAATCCCACCAATATGTTCACATCTCGCAATATTCCACAGCTGACTCAAAATTAAAAGTGATGTCCAATAAAGCTGGAATTGTATAAAACGAAAGGATTGGCACTTGAGGCACACCTCCGAATTTACTGAAAGGTAAGCAGGACTTGCCTGCGTTGACCATTTGCCTGAGCAGCAATGTGCAGACAGATGTGTAGGATCCGAAGCTCTGAACAAATACGTCAGAAATAAGTATATTTATTTTCTGCTCTCAGTGTTGCGAACCATGCTGCATATTAAGCGGAGCATTTGAGTCGCCAGTATCACCCTGGTGCGGTAGCCACAACGGAAAGGTTACGGGATGCGTATGAAGTCGCATGCGTATAGTTTTACTAGGTCGTGCGCTTTGTGACTTCAACGAATATCCTGAGTTCCGAGTACCGGAATCTTGGAAGAACGCTAACATCATCTTAATCCATAAGAAAGGGGACGCCAAGGACTTGAAAAATTACAGACCGATCAGCTTACTGTACGTTGCCTACAGGGTATTTACTAAGGTAATCGCTGATAGGATGAGGAAAACCTTAGACTTCAATCAACCAAATTACCAGGCAGGCTTTCCTAAAGGCTTCTCGAAAACAGACCGTATTCACACTGCCAATTAGGTGGCAGAGAAATGCGCAGAATGTAACCAACCCTTATATACACTCTGCATAGATTACGAGAGAGCACTTGACTCAGTGGAAACCTCAGCAGTCATTCAGGCATTGCGGAATCAGGGTGTAGAAGAACCTCATATGTATAAGTACTGGAAGATACCTATAACGGCCACCGTAGTCCTACATGAAGACAGCTCTAAAACTCCAATAAGGAAGGGTGTAAGGCAAGGAGAAAAGAACAATCCAATGTTATTCACCGCCTGTTTACCGGAGGTATTCAGCAACCTGGATTGGAAACAGTTGCGGATAAGAATTAAGGGCCAATACCTCAGTAATCTGCGGTTCACTGATGACACTGCGTTGTTAAGTCATTCAGGGGATGAATTGCGAAGTACGATCAGTGACCTAGACAGGCAAAAGAGAACGGTTTGTCTAAAATTAATATTCAGAAAAACAAAACAATGTTGGGCAGTGTCGGAACGGAAAAGGTCGGAACGGAAAAGCAATTTGCAATTGGCAGCCAGGCGCTGGAATTGGTAAGGGAATACGTCAACTTAGAACAGGTAGTAACCGTAGATCCGGATCACGCGAGTGAAATAACTAGAAGAATAAGAATGGGGTGGAGCGCATTTGGCAGGCGCTCTTAGATGATGCTTGCTATTTACTACTTTCAAAAGAAAAATATTTAACAGCTGTATCCTACCGGAACTCACCTATGGGGCAGCCTAACAAAAAGGGTTCAAATTAAATTGAGGACAACGCAGCGAGCTACGGAAAGAAAAATGATTGGTGTAACGTTAAGAGACAGGAAGAGAGCAGAGTGGATCAAGTAACAAATGCTGGTTAATGATATCCTAGTCGGAGTCAAGAAGAAATGGGCAGGGCATGTAATGCGAAGGCAAGATAACCGATGGTCCTCAAGGGTAACGGAGTAAATTGCATGAGAAGGCAAGCGTAGCAGAGGGCGGTAGAAAGGTAGGTGGGCGGATGGGATTAAGAAGTTTGCGGGGATACGGTGGCCGCAGTTGGCACAGGACAGGGTTAATTGGAAAGATGTGGGAGAGGTCTTTGCCCTGCAGTGGACGTAGTCAGGCCGATGGTGATGATTAGTGCTTAAGACAATGGCATTTGAGACAACAGGGTACTTTAGGAAACGGGTTATTTGGGCAATGGCGGAGCTTGCATGTACAACAAGGTATGAAGAAGACATACCCAACAATATCGCGACAAATTAAGATCCTCTGCAGCGACGAAACGTCAACCACAGAGTCATTCGAACTCAAGATCAACGTGAAGTTGAGTTCACCCGATCTTCAGCGTGCATCATAGAGCCGTTTGCTTCTGAATGTCTTGAGTTAAAAAATGAAATAACTAAAAATAAACTCCCCGAAAAAAAATCGAAATCCTGCATGCCCTCTGCGAAAAATAAAATTTTTTTGTTTTTTTATTAAGCAGTGTTGTGCCTAATACAGCAGACCTGCTATTTATGTTTCTTCCTAATAGATATTGCTGAACTAGGAGCACTATTCTTCCACTGTCAGCTGTGAACTATTATTATCTGGCGACTATTTTGTTTTTTTTTTGTTTTAAAGACGTCGGTTGGGGGTTTTCAGCATGCCTATAATTTATAGAGACCTTAGTGAAAATTTCGCAAGTGCGCTTTTCCACATAACACTAATGACGTACCCTACAACTCTCCCTTAAGAACTGTGAAGGCAACAGGACGGGCGTTGGGGAGTGCACATAGAAAATATGAAGAGCATTTTGTAAGGGTCAGACAAAAGATCACACCTTCTTGCGTTGTGACTGCTCGAAACATGTGGTCGATCATCTTGTTTGGTTGAACTAGATATGTGGAAAAGCCCGCTTGCGGAATTTTGTCCACAATGTCCATAGTCGGATAGCAAGTTAGTTCATACCTTGTTTACCGACTGTGAACGGCCGCCAAGAATCATTCGCTATAAACATCTCTTTGCTATCCTTCGCAGCAAATCTCATATTCCAGAGCTGCACTTGCACTGGTGAGACGATGTGTGCCGCCATACGCCTCGAAAGGCGTCCGCATCCGATTTCAATGCTCTGGCTTAGATTGCGCGTGAATGCAAGCAACCGAAACGCTTCGCTGAACGTAGTACGGACTACTCGTCGTTCTAGTAAAGCCTCCCGAAGAATTATCACGGAATGGTCCTACGTGGCTATTCGTTCAACTTCTCAAACAGAACCGGCTGTTCTAAGCGGCCGTCGCTTTATCAAGACTATCGCCACCGTTTTCACGCGCACTATATATCATAATGCCACGAATGGCTGGCCCACGACGTCCCAGAAACTGCTTCTTGGAAACGTAGGTACACATTGAGCGCGTAAGTGCGGCGTTGCGCGAGCCGCAGCACCTTCGACTTCAGCTCAGTCCACGTGAACCAGTTAGAGCGAAAGCGATCCGTGTTAGACATAGGGCCTCGGCGAAACCAGCGGCACCCATCGAGGAAAGAAGCGAACCATGCAAAGCAAAGTGCGTCGCGGCGACCGGCGCTCACCTATGCGCTCACCGTCCGCCAGTAGCGTTCCGTGTCACAGCCAGAGTCTCCGCTACGCTTGGAAAGCGCGCCGCGGGCGGTGAAGACTGCTTTGACGTTTACAAGACTTAGCGCGCCGAGTTTGCTATGGGAGCAGAGTTAACATTTTTCAATGAAAATTTGCTGGATGAAAGTTCTGGAACTGCAGCATTTCGTCGCTATTGGTCCTAGACTACACAAATATAATGAACTAGCGGATTTACTGAAGAAAATATTAATAACCGTCTTCATTATCATCCGCCCAGCTACGCCCTCAGCAGGAAGAAGGATTAGATGTCTATTAATTTACAATTAGCCCTGTCCTTCGCCAGCTGCAGCCTCCATAAGTACAGTCGCGGCCAGAATAATATGGACCACGCTTCCGCATTCAAACTCTACTGTTACATTGCATACGTAAATAGGAAAGCTTGCTGCCTTGATGTTCAAGGGCAGAAGTAAGTACTATATGCAAATGCATCACACACACACTGCTTTTCGCTAGTTACCGAGTCAGAAGACTTTGACTTTGACTTTGAAATTCGTTACAGCCTTCCTGTACTCTCTAACATGAGTATTTCCTGCTTGCGGACATTAGAGAGTGTCCAAGCACAGGCGCTCAAGATATGCCTCGGATTACCACGTTGTGCCTCGAACAAAGGCACGATTGAGGAATCTCGTGCGTGCCCAATATCAGTCTACCTGTCACACGAACCACTTCGTGTATATTTACGTGCGCTTACACGGCACCGCTGTCACCCGCTGACGAAGATTTTTGATGAGCGACCGGACAGCAGTTTTGCACGCGCACTGCGCTTCCATCGCTCCGAATTGCCATCAGACTATGCCCTGCCGTATCATTCCTTGCAGCCCCCATGGGTAATGGCTCAGCCTTCAGTCTGCCTGCATGTCCCTGGCATAATCAAGAAGTCTGCGATGCCGGTTAGCGGACTGAAGCAACTCCCACTTGCCTACATCTGGTCAGAATACCACAAATGTGTGCACGTCTACAAGGATGGATCTGCGTCTCCAAATGCATCAACAGCAGCTTTCGCAATCCCTGCACAACAGATGACCCGCAGATTCATTTTGGGACACAAGTCTACTTCAACCGCTGCAGATCTTGTGGGCCTTCGGGAATCGATTCTCCACATCTGCGGAGAACCGCCTCAGGAGTGGTGCATTTTCACCGACTGTAAACCTGCGCTACACATTTTAGGATGCTTCCTACGCCACACAGCCTACCAAGCTCTGGCTCTTGATATCATTAGTCTCGTATCATTTGCTCAGGGAAACGGCCACCGTATAGTGTTTCAGTGGATCCCCGGACACTGCGGACTCGATGGAAATGAGACCGCCGACGCTGAAGCAAGGAGCGCCTTCAGCAGTGGCCTGCGTACAGCTGTACCGTTCTCTGTAGTGGACACAACTTGTCTCCTTTCGGAATTGATGAGGAGGGCGACGGCTAGGTACTGGGCCCTGCCAGACACCCGCCACATCCGTCTTAAACGGCTAGATCCGACGATGACCTTTTCAGTTCCTCGCGGAATACCTCGCCCTATTGCATGCGTTATCCGTAGACTACGTTTAAACGTGGCATTCTCGCGCAAATACTTGCACTTAATAGGACAAGCGGACTCCCCGGAATGTACCACATGTGGCGTGCTAGAGACTATAGAACATGTTTTAGTGGCGTGTCCAGCGTATGCACGTGAAAGACTCATACTCGCATCTGCTCTGAAGCCTATGGACACATCGCTCCTCTCTGAGGATTTGATCCTCGGCGCTTGGCCAGATAGTTTTAGAACTGTAAAGGTAACGCGAGCGCTCTCACGCTTTTTGAGCGACACGGACCTTGTCTCGCGTTTGTGATGTCAGAAAGTGTGCCTTGTTTTTTTTTTTAAGTAGTTTTTTATCTGCCTCCTCCCATCATCATCGTCCCCCATCGTGACCTTCTTTTGTCTCCTCTTTCCGTCCCCAGAGCAGAGTAGCAGGCCAGATATTTATTTTCAGGCCAACCTCTCTGCCTTTCATATCAATAAACCCTCTCTCTCTCTCTCTCTCTCTCTCTCTCTCTCTCTCTCTCTCTCTCTCTCTTGACCATGAAGTGTGGTCCATTTACTTCTGTCTGCGACTGTACATCACCGTGAACTTCCCTATCTCATCTGCCCATCGACTTTCTCACCTTCTGCTACGTTTACATCTCTTGAGTCCACTTCGATACCCTAAGGAACCATCGGTTATCTGTTCTCTTTATTACGTGCCCTACCCATGCCAGCTCTCCTTGATTTTTGATAGGATGCCATTAAGTCCTGCTTGTTCCCTAACTCACAATGCTCCATCCTGTGTATTGGTGTACATTTCCTTTCCATAGCTGGCTACTTTATCCGCAGTTAAATTTCAAGCCTTTTCGTCAGCCTCGAAGTTTCAGCCCCATTCATGACAAGATATAGCTATTATACCAGGTGTTTCGGGAAGGTGATCACTAATTTTTAAAAATAAGGTTCTTGAGGTAACGAAAACCAATTTCGCGGCATAGTAATATGAATGTTGGCGGAAGCCAAAAAACAGGCGAATCATCTTAACTAGCTGAGTGATTAACTAAATTCTGATAGTTACCTTTTTAACTATTGCCAATAGGCGCCTGATTACAATTAGATATTTGTAGCCGGCCGTTAGTAATAGCCATATTAGTTTTAGAATTTCCAAAACGCCATTACTCTCGCCGCTGTGGCACGGCAAAATTTGGCTATTTCGACTAGTTACGACCACTGGAGGGGTTGCTTTGGTTGCATACTTTTCGAAAGTGCATGTATTTTAGCACGATGCAGCCAGACTTTGTCGTGTCACAGCGGCGAGAGCAATGGCGTTTTCGAAATTCTAAAAACTGATATGGCTATTATTAACTGTCAGCTACAAATCTCTAATTGCAATCAGGTGGCTATTGATAATAGTTAAGAGTTAACTATTAGAATATAGTAAATCACATAGCCAGTTAAGGTGATTCGCCTGTTTTTTGACGTCCGCCAACACTGGCGTTACTATGCCGGAAAAAGCTTCTGTTTACCTCAAAAACCCTATTTTTAAACACTAGTGATACCTTCCCGAAACACCTGGTATACTATTCCCTGGTGTGGCGTAGGTAAGCTGCTATTAATTAACCGAGATTAGCAGGGTGTTGTTGTAGGTCAGTTCGTGATCCTGTCATGTGTTTTATTCCGTCGTCTTGTCCCCGTTTTCCACGCCGGTACACTTTGTCAATATGAACTTAGAGTACGTCCCAAATGCACATCTTTGTTTCAGCGATTTCACTCTTATGGTCCTTCCTCGCGGTCACTACTTGCCCTAGTTAGGTGTATTCCTTTACTTTTTTTGACATCTCGCGGCTTATCACAAGGTGTTGTTTCCTCCCAAAGCTATTAACTCAACCTCTTCCATTTAGTTTTCTTCATGTTATTTTTTAGTCCCACCGTTCTGCTCCGAGTGTTTAGGCCTCAATCATGTTCTGCAGTTCGCCCCTAAGTTACTTATCAAGGCAATGTTATCACCAAAAATGGAGGTCACTAAGGTGCTCTCCATCAACCTTTATTACAAACTCGTCAAAATCGAACATTCAAAATACCTCTTCTAAAAATGCGCTGCACAGCAGCGGAGATATTGTGTCACCTGGCCTGACAGCGTTCCAGGTTGGTATTTTATCAATTTTCCTGTGAAGGACTTTGGTCGCAGTGCAGACTCAACATATTTGTTGTAGTACATTTACATATTCCTCATCCACGCCCTGGTTACGCAATGCCTGCGTGTCTGTTGTGTTAACTGACTGAGACTGAATCAAATGCCTTTTCTTCATCTGCGGAGGAAATATATAGGGGCAGGTTATATTCGTAGTTTTTTCTCTTTAACCTGGTTGATTGTGTGAACATTCTGATCTCGAGTACCCTTCTCGAAAGCCTGCCCAGCTGTTCCCTTGGTGGAGTGAAATCTGAGGTGCTTTGATTCTATAGGCTGTATAACTTAACAAATATGCCTTGGTAGCAACGCAAAGTAAGCTTACCGGCCCGCAAATTTTTTGAGCATTCAACATATATCCCCTTTCTCATTAATTAACCTAAGGTATAGCATTGTTTTACCTTCCGGTACGCTCGATGTCATGAAACATAGCGTGCACAGGGTGACAAATTTTTATAGGGTATAGTGTCCACGCCATCCTTCAGCAGGTATGCAGTTACTTGATTCTCACCTTTCCCCTTTGCATTGCCTATAAGCCTTCCCATTGTTCCTCTCTCGTCATTCCCCGGACAGTTCACTCCACAGCACCATGATCACTGGCACTGTTATCATGATTATTTTGGATACTGCACACATCAATATAGAATTTTTGAGCTGTTTAACGATCTTATCCGTACTGATAAGGACATTGCCTTCCTTGTCTCTTAGTGCGTAAATTTGATTTTGTGCATGCCTAATTTTCTCCTTGCCGTTTTTTAGGCTTCCAGCGTTACTTAGAGCATGCTCGTTTTATATTACACTCCCCAGCGGCATTTACCTTAGGCTTATTGAACAAATTTTACAGTTCTGCTAGTTCTGTTCTATTTATGGAGTGACATGCCCAAGCATGAAAGTCGACACTTTCATGCTTGGGCATGCTATTACGAGATTTTTCGTCTTCAGAGAGAGCTTGCCAGTGCACTGTCTAGGTATACCCAACCCCCTGTTTCTACTGCTCACTCGAGGACTATAGGTAAGGTCGCCATTCATCGCCTGCACGCCAAGGTCGTCTACCTCAATAAAAGCGGAATATCTGTTCTTGAGCGATGACCTGAGCTCCTGTACTTCCCCTCTTACCGCTAACTCGTTTATTTTTTCTCACTGGTTTCCCTCGTTCCCTGTTCAAATCTATAATTTGATTCTAGACCTTGGAATCTTATGGTCGCTATCTCTCGCCTTGCCTAAAACATTTCCACCTCTGCACTATGATGCATGGTATATGGGCGCAAATTATCCAGCATCCTTCATTTTTAGTCTCAACATTCGGGATCTTCCGCATCCATTTTCTCTTCTTCCGTTTGCGGAAGAAACTATTCATGATTCTTAAGCCAATTTGGTCTGCCCATTCTACTAACAGCTCTCCCCTGCTGTTTTTAGAGCTTATGTTATAGTCCCCTACTGACTGGTCGCCCCCTTTCTGCTTTTTGTCTACCTCTGCAATGAAATCGCCCAGAACTATAGTAACTATATTCTGCATTTTTACCTTACTCTTTGTCAATTCCACGTCTTCATTGAACCTTTCGACTATCTCGTCACCGTGACTGCATGGATGTAGGCGTGTAGGCCTGCTCATCCTTCAACTTGAACCTCTTAGAAGCCTCCCTCGTAATGCAACGGGACGACACGGAGCAGAGAGTAGCTCTGTCCTGTTATCTGCTCTGTCGTGTCCTGCTGCGCTGCAAAAGACCCTTTCTACCTCGTATGTTGATACGTTAATTACCCTCCCTCTGGTTTGTTTCTCTGCGGTATGCATGCTCGTCATTTAACACTGCACATGCCTCTTCTGACTTCGCAAACTCGACAAGCTCTGTGAAATGTCATTTGATGCTCGATAGCTCCTCTAACGTCACTGTTAGCGTATATTCTCACTCCATAAGATGCTTTCAGTAAATGTTACCAGGTTCAGTTTCCAATGAAGACATTCTAGAGAATCAAAGCAACCTCCACTGCGTCACAGTTCTGACGACCGCCTTGGTACTTCGTCTCCGCTGGGAACTGAGGGCAGGGTATTACTCGGAGTATTCATGTAGGACGTGGAGACAAAATACTACACCAGGGCAGCCGAATACTGTTCTTATTTGAGGGTGCGTTTCTGTTGTTCCCTCACTGAGCCTTTCTGGTGTGGTTGAAGCTTGACTAGCGTAGCCTCATTGGTCCTCGGCTCTGTTCGCCGCGATCAAGGAGCACCCAAGTCCTGCTTATTCAATTTCGCCAACACTGATTTTTTTTTTCACTCGCAGAAAAATTCGGTGACACGGGAATTCGAATCACCAGCTTCTTACACGCGATGCAACAGTTCTACTTCTAATTCATCGCTGTGTGTAAGCCGCTTACATATCGCAAAAGAGTGGCAATGAAACAACAAGGAATGCAGATGTACACACTTGTTTCGAAAGGTAAGGCCCGCAGCATGAAAGTGGAGTTGATGAGCCGCTTATATATGATACGTGAACTCCACATTCACGCGGCAAGCCTTAGCCCTAGAAACAATTTTGTACTACGTCCGCATGCCTTATCACGCTGCGACTATTTCGGCATGATTCTTTTCCGTGTCGGTGCCAAACCAACAAGAGATTTGGCGAACGTTGAAGATTTTGCAGCATAGTCCTCGAGGAGGCAAAAAAGATGGGAGCTCAGAAAAAATGGGCGATGAGGTCAGTGAAGTCAGAACAAACCTAACTGCGAATGCACTCATCACAACGTTTTTTATCTGTTGTCATCTCCCTTCCCCGATAGTAGACGTAACAGCACTGAGTAATGACGATAATAGCCTCCTTATTGATGTCGTGTCCCCCGCAGAGTAAAAGGTTGTGGTCTGGAATATTACGCCCCGAAAGGCGCCTGCAGAAGCCTGGCGTAACGTGCACAATTCAGAGCAAAACGGGAGGGAAGCAAAATACGCGTGTCTGGAAAGCAAGTTCTGGATGAACGAGGCGCTACACCTGTCCCGCTGCATGCTTCTCAAAATTTCGTCGAACAAAAGCAGCACTTTTTTGTCCAGTGCACGCCAGGCATTGAACCGGACGTATCTTCCCTTTAGATAGGATGTAGTCAGCGAAATGAAGAGGACGCTTGTCTTTTCTTACTTGCTCTTGTGCACCTACCTTAGGCAATGGCACTTTCGCCATGTTGGTGTGGCGCAAACATTAGCACGCGTGCACGTACGCAGGCGCCGAGAGAATTCGCCAAGTGCGTGCCTCTGGCTCATGGTGCGGCTTGTTAGGGCTAGCACTGTCGGCCCTAACTTTCGTGAACTGAACGCGTTTTATTGCGTTTCGCACTACACACTTCAGGAATTTTACTGCGCATATGGCGTCTTTAATATTTCCTTGAACGTTGAGGAATTTTCTAATAGCACTAATGACAAATTATCTCTCGAACTAGGCTAAGGACTCGGTGAACTGAATGCTGTACTTTCCGATTGTCTTATAGAAGAAAAAATGCAAGAACCTTTGTATTTTTCGGGCGATACCACTACTCAAAAACAACTGAAACGGTTAAGAAGTATATTAGGAATAAGCAGAGACTCGATTGGTCTCAGCGAAGGAAGTTCTGCAGTTCCTTTTCAGCTAAAACGCCGAATGCAGAGTGATAAACACGAGTCCCCCCCCCCCCCCCCCCCCTAACATTAAGTCCCGTGAGAAATTCCGAGAGCTAACTTTTCCATATTGCAAAGTCTATTATATGTTCAAGTCAAGGATTCTTGAACGTGAATTAGCAGTAACAGTGATAGTAAAACGCTTTTTATCAGATCACAAATCAATTGCTCGAAATATGCTTCGCCTGCCACACTAGGCTGAGCTCATCCTCTTCACAAGAAGAATCCAGCCAGGTATGCCATGAGACTGGGGATGAGGGAGGGGTGTAGGAAGGAGACTGAAGAGGACTGCAGAAGAGACAGTGTGCAAGATCGGCGTTTAGTTCAGGGCAGTTGGAGCAGGAAGTGTCGAAGCGGGTGCTGTATAAACAGTCTTGCTGGTGTAATGAGTGTGTTTGAACCTTATGAAGCGTATGAGTCTTGGAAATGAGGAAACAAGAGTTTGGGACAGGGAGAGTGGATAACTTATGCCTGAATTGAGGATAGGACTGCGAGATGTCTTTCTCGATTAGAAGGTGCTCGTTACACAATGATCGGCTGGTATCTTCAGGGAATACTCCGGTCTCAAGAAACATGTCAAAGATGCAAGCCATAATAGGAGTAGTGTAATCCAAGACATGCCTGACTGGTTTCATTCGCTAATTACCAATATTAAAAGCTTGCTGTCTTTCAGGTTCATAACGTATTGTATACTTCAAGCTTATCAGTAGGTTCGAGGAATAAACTGTTTAGAGCAGCATGGTTAATTTCCACTTGCTAACATGTAAATTTCTCAGTGTTAATCAGTGTTAATGCTAACAAAGTAAATGTTATGGTGGTCAGCAAGTTCTCTACCGAATAACTTACCCCTCCCCCCCCCCCCCCCCCCCCCAAACGGCACCTGGATGTTTTATTTCTAATGTGAAAAAATTAGTTCTGTTTCATAAGTTATTTTTGACAAGCGTAGCTCTGAGCTTAATCTATTGCGGGTTTCCTTCAAACATTCTGGGGGCTGCAAGTGAACACGATCGGAAAGATTCATGGTTAAGCTTATTTGTATTGTAAATCATGCTATAAAGTACTCGTGTGGTCCATCATTTGTAAGCGAGGTTAGAATCATTCAGGTTAAACAAGCATGACCAGTCATGCATACTGATATCAGGCTTGAATGACTCGAGGGCTTCATCGGGTATGTTGTGAAAGCTGTGTAGTCGCTGTAAGCGATTATGACATTTGGCATGCAAGTACTGCGACAGGAAAACTAATTAGTTATCGCCGAGGCCAGAGGTGATCGTGCCAGCGTTAGAAACAAGAATATAATTATTTCTAACAAGGAGATCGAGGCAAGATGAACTAGTAAGAGCGACCCGGGTTGGGGTCCTAATTAAATTTACAAACCCAGCAGGTGGTGGCTCGTCTACTTTCCAGCAGATTGATGGTAACTACTTACAAGAACTTAGAAAGAGTAACCGGGCTTGTTTTTTTGTTTTTTTTTCAAGGCGTGTGTCGTAAACAATTCTACCTCAGTGGGAGCGATAAGAAGCATGCAACGACATGCCAGGGAGGCTATAGCTATTGAGCAAAATTCTTAAAAACCTATACGAGCTGCATTATGTGCACCTTAAAGGGTCTGGTGGCTGAGTGGTTAGAGTGCTCGGCACTGACCCGAAATATGCGGTTTCGATCCCTGCCGCGGCGGTTGAATTTTGATGGAGGTGAAATTCTAGAGGCCCGTGCGCTGTGTGATGTCAGTGCACGTTAAAGAACCCCAGGTGGTCGAAATTTCCGGAGCCCTTCACAACGGCGTCCCTCATAACCTGAGTCGCTTTGGGACGTTAAACCCCATAAACCAAACCTATTCCAAACCATAAAGAGCCTTAATCCAAGCCTTTGATTAAAATGCAGAATTTCGCGGCAGGCAAAAAACTTGAGGGGCCACTTAAGCTCCGCCTTAAAGGCATGTCGCGATAGCGTCAATGGTTCCCTTCAGCGGCTCCGGGTCCTCTTTTTGTATCACTTCGCCTGGGTTCCGCCTACATGCCCATATATACAGAACTGGTCATTTTTCACTTTACATTCATAGATTCCTAAGAGTCCTCATACCACTCCTGGCTCCGTGGTGCAGCGGTTAAGCGATGCGCCACTGCCCTGACAGGAGGCTGTTTCAAACAAAGCCACCGGTGAGGCTTGTGAGACCCAGATTGCTCTCCCCGAGCAACCTCTCGTGACCAATCACTAATTTAAATTCCACATGCCACGGTGAGCAGTTTGATCACAATCCGGTGGGCAGATTGCCACTTGTGAAAATGGGTTGGTTGGGATGACGTAATAAGGTCACGTGACAAAAGCATGAAATGGAAGGACTACACGTCGAAGAATGAAGGCAGGGACAGAAGGAAGAACACCTAGAGCCGTGACCAAAGGAAGAGACTTCCGTCCTGCAGTTTTCATAAATACAATCGAACCTTGATAATTCCAACTCGAAGGGGACCGAGAAATTGCTCGAGTTGAGTGGAGACTTTTCAGTATACATGATGTTGACGGGGCCAACGCATATGTTCACTTAAAAGATACGTTCGAATTAACGAGACTCTATTGCAAAGCTAACTGCTATGCGTGGCTCCCCCTCAATGGCTGTCATTTATACTACGTTTAACAACTGCTGAATGCATGGCTAGTTATGAAAAATTTGAAGCTGGAAGAATTTGTGCAACCCTAATGTTAAAGCCACCACGTTTGTTTTGAATAAATGATGTTATTTAATTCATGCGGTCAGCTCGAAGAATAGCAGTAATTTCTCAGGAGCAGCTTGACGAGTCGGGCGTTTAAGCTATTGAGCGAAAAACGAAAATACTCTAATGACGATTCGGGGTGAAATTAACGTCGCATGCAGGCGTAATTTAATAGAGGTTATTCGCATGTGAGTTTTCAATACGAATTATTTTCCTACCTGCAGCCTTAGATCTTCTAGGCTGTTTGTAATTATGCGTAGTATTTAATTTCAACCATTAAATGAAGGTGATTAAAGCGTTTGTCACATGAATTTATAAGACTGAGGCCTCGTTCGTTCCTGAAGTCACGTAAAAACGCAGCTAATTCGTTGCACATGAGGTTAAAGGCGATCGCGGTGTGGCGACAAAATTTTCTCTTTTATTAATTTTGGAACAAAGCAGTAACTTGGAGGGCGGAATTTAACAGGTTTCGGCTGTCGACCGTGTCCCCCCTGTAAAGGGGATGTAGGCGAATCTTTTGTTATATGCATGCAAGCGCTATGAGCTATATATATTTACTACCCCCAAGGATTTCTCCATCTGAGGAAAACAACCAACTTCGAAGCTAATTACTTCTGCGTCTGTAGAAAGCAGTGGATATTTAGTTCGAAACTTGGAAAGTTGGAAAAAGTCCGTTCCGATCTCTCTTTTCCTCGAGGGACTAAGCTAGAAAAAAAAAAAAGTGCAAGCTGTAAACTAAGCAGGCGAAGTCCGTTTCGATGACAAGCTTGCCTCGCGCCGTTCACAGCCAGAATAATGGAAGGAGAGAGAATGGGGAATGAAAGAAGCAAAGCGAAGTTAACACGCGTTGTCGGCTCTGAAAGGACGCGACAGAGGCGTTTCGGGGCCAGACGCTCGTCGCGGGCTTTGTTGAGCGGCCGGAACAGTCTTCGTTTCTCTTGACGACTTGACGACGGGCACCCGCTGCGCGCGGAAGAAGCGCCCGTGAAGAACCCGGGTCCTCCTGGGTGGCCGGAGGCACCGCTCTCGGCGCCGCGAACCCGTTTTGCGGCGCACCGCCGCCCACTCGGCCGCTGCACAATGGTCGCGCTGGACCCGTTCTTCGCTTGGTCACGTGACCCCAACCAGCGGGAGGTAGCCGACGAGCGCCCGTGCTGCCGCCCTCCCCGTCTCTCCAAGCTCCAGAAACTGGGCGCACATCACGGCTTGTCTGGGAAGGGTTCCCTGTCTCCTTCGAGCGATAGACTTTCTGCATTGAAACCGCAGCTCGGTGCTGTCCATCTTCAGGCTATGCCGCGTGTGTATTGGTTTTAACTTGGAAATAACCGAACGAAAGAACTTCCAGCTGGGACACTTTTACCTTTCCAACGCTGCTCGCTAACTACGGCCCTAGCGCTAATGGCGTACGCTCCAAACGTGGCTATGTGTGACGCGCTTTCTTATAGCTGTTCCTATTTTGCAGCATAATAGTGTCGCTGCGGAGTCGGCACGGGATTAATTAATTGCATAAGTGCACGCAGCGACCGACAGACGTGAGCGCTCTAAAGTTGTGTAAGATAAGGAGGATCTCTGTCCTCACCTTTCGAGGCACTTTGCTTTTCAGGGGTGCTGTAAGGGCTCTACTGTACGGCGGAGAAGCACACCTTGGTTGCTTTTGGCAAAGACGGCACGAACTGTTACCTATAGAATCTGAGAGCGTCTCAAACCATTGTCTAGCGCGAAGGAACATCCGCAGGCGCGCTTTATCTGCTTCAGCACGTTGATGGTGCTCTCGTCCTTATGAATTCCTTTTCTTGTGTGCGCGCTCTGTTCCGCTGGTTTCTCTATCTGGTACCGTGCACCAACTGGCACAACAAGCTGCACTTCTACAGTTTTACAAGGAAAGCTTCCAGCCACGGGCCCAAGTTGACGCCTGAAAAACGGAAGCACAGCGCGACCTCAAGGGCAGCCTGTACGTCTGGCACCGGTGCGCGGCAACTAAGACAAGATGCGAGTCCTGATTGGTGCTGGTGCTCACAACCGTGCTTATTTAACGCATGCCGTATGTGTCATACGTCTCGTAGGGACTTATTTTCCGCGCCCATTATGCAAACAAATATCTAAATCGACTGTGAGTGCTTCCCTGGCGTATACAAAAGCTAAACCACTGCTGAGAAAGTTCTGAACGCCATTTTTATCTAAGAACGCACATCCCGAATAGAAAGCCGCCTGGCGACCTGACTGCGAGTTCAGTCTTCAGCAAAATATCGCAGCGCGTCGGTGGTTGAAGGAGAGCCGCGTCGATTCTATTCGCGCGCAACGACGAGCCGCGTTCTTGCCTCCCGGAAGTGCGCGCGTAATTCTGGTGGCGGCCCTGCTCAATGTCCTCAGGCGGGCGGGCATTGACGTTCGCGCCGCGCGATAGGAAGAACGGCTTCTTCAAAGGCCGCCAAGCCTCGGCGCCTCTCGACATTTTACGCGCGCGCTTAGCTGGCTGTGCCAGGCGTCCCTAAATCGGGACCACTGCTCCTCCGGCGGCGGCTCCCAGTGTCCCGGCGGTGCGGGTGCCGCCAAAGAGCGGGACAAGGCGGCGGCAAAACACTTCCCATGGTGTTATGGCGTCCGTAACCATCTGCCACCGCTCGCGCGCCGTTATCTCAATGGCAGGATGCACTTTGAAGCTCAAAAGCGGAAAACCCGAGTGGCCGCCCAGCGCCCGTCCGCCCCCGGCCGCCGGCGCGCCGCCAGGCCCGCTGAAAGAGAACAGGGCTTCGAGTGCGCGCGGGAAGAACGGCGAGGCGCCAATTGCGACATCAGCAGATAGGTAGCCGCCGGCGCGTCGCGCGGGACCTGCCCTCGCGCAAGAGTTGGACGCCGCGGGCGGGCCTCGGCGGCGTAACTAATGCGTCCGGCGGCGATAGCAGGCGCGCCGGCGACATTTCGACGTAACACGGCCGGCACCAATTAAAGGCCCGGCCATCGCCGACGGCCCCCGGCTCCTCTGTCAAGCTGAACGAGAATGGAGTCATTGCTGAGCTCGGCGCATAAGTGGTCGTGCGACTCCGTCGTGTCGGCACTCAGAGAGGAAGCTCGGTGGATGCGTTGTCAGGATGGCCCTCGTTGGAAAGCTACACTCGCAGCCGTGTCCCTCGAGTGTCTCGTTGCGTCTGGAGGCCAGGTGAATCGGTGTGAAAAACTGAAAACAAGTGTTCACACGAGAAATCGAGCATGACTGTGGCGCCGAACGCTCTGTACTCGAAAGCAGTCGAGCTGCTGGACGAGTGCCTGGCGAATCCGATTGGAGCGGCTCTTTTGGCCATTATTGAAAAATGTCAAATCCCCTCCCTACATCCCCATACCGCCGCGACTGGTCCAACTCATCGGTAATGTACTGGTTTAACCGTCGTGTTCGGTGGAGCATCACCTTAGCCAGAACAGCATAGATTAGTCTTTTCGTTCATTATACAGGATGTTTCACCTAAGATGTTCCGCAATTTCTAAAAATGGGCCCTTTGAGTTAGAAGAGCGCTTCTCTCAACACAGTATTGTCAGCAGTGTACCGCGTCAGAATACAGCTGAGTCGTGCTAGCTAGTAGGCTGGTGAACTAACACTGAATACATAGTTAAGTTTTTAACTATTACTGTTAGTCTCCTTATTTAGTGAAGGTGTGTAGCCCGTGGTTAGTAACATGCATATCAGTTTCTACAATTTTGAAAACGCACTTACTCTCGGCGCTGTGGCCCAACAAATTTTGGATATTTCTACGAGTTATGTGTATTGGTGGTGGTGGTGGCAGTGGTTCTTTTTTTATTAAAAGTAATAGTAAAAAGGAAGGAAAAGATTTTTGCTAGCCCCGGCATCTGCCATCGATACTGAAGCACCTGCGCTGGGGCAGCGGAAATAAAGGATAGCAGGCAGAGTGGAGAAATGAAATGGAAGAGGTGAGGGGACAAAAAGAGAGGATAGGGGGAGAGGTAGTATATACAAACTATTTACACAATAAGAAATGTGTCCAGGTTGTTTACGTGCATTGAAGGAGCTGCTTTGCCTACAAGCTTCCCGAAAGCGCATGCATTTTGGCGCGATGCAGGCAAAATTAGTTGGGCCACAGCGCCGAGGGTAACTGCGTTTTCGAAATTCCAAACTCTGATATTGGTATTACTTACGGTGAGCTACACCCCTCTCAATAAATGAGGAGAGTAAAAGTAATAGTTAAAAATTTTACTCCGCGGTATTAGTTAACCAGCCTATACTATAATTTGCACATCTCAGCGGCATTTCGATGCGCTACACCGGTGACAATGCCATGACGAAAAAAGCGCCCTTCTAACTCTTGATGATCTCGATCTGAGCTAGTTGGTTCATATTGCAATTTAAACAGCAGCCAAATAGGGAAAGCACACAGCAAGGAGACACGACACGACACAAAAAAAGAAAAAAAAAGTTCTAACTCTAAAAGCCTATTTTTAAAAATTGCAGAACATCTTAGTGGATAGAACCCCCGGAATAGCGACACTTACAGTATTTACACGAAGCCAATTTCGCTGAAGGAAATATTTATTGTCATTTAATCCTTGACGGAGCAGTTCGAAAACTGAGGCAAGTGATAAAGACTAACTTTTTCTACCGTACACGTCAATCGAACAAATATTTCTAACTTCCAAACCTTTTAATGACGCGAACACTACTTTTTGTTCCTTGAGCATTCCTTTGAAATAGTGCGCAGCGATCGGGCGAGACGATCTCATCATCGGCAGTTCTTGAAAAGAGAAAGCATTTCATTGAGTGCTTGAATGAGCGCTTTGTAGAGTTCCCAATTAAGCAATTTATTAATCGTAACTGCTGCGATATGCAATAGGATGGGCGTAGGACGCGTATCTGTGCGTAAGTCTGCTTATGTAACTTCGGTATGGCATTTGTCAGGTTACCTTGTTTACTGTTTATCCAAACATTTGCTCAAAATTGGTACACCTCTGCTGTCCAACAAATTTTGGAGAAACTCCGTGTGTACCTTTATTGTGTACATCATAAACAAATTCTTCGCAGCAATTTTTCATTTTATTAAAGAAAAAACTTGTTCGCCCTTGGCTTCTGTCAAGCAACTGCGGCCGCTCCTGCGCGGTCGAATTCAGCGAATACACGTGCAAGTGCAAGAAACAACGGTCATAACATCAAAATTCTGCACATGAGCCAAAAATACGTCAGGCGTGTTTATACAGGATTCGTAAATGTTTAGACGTCGTTGGACAACGAGCAACAATTGCTATATATATGCTGTCTCCATGAGAGCACTGAAAATGTTTTTTGGAAAACTTTTAAAATCCATGACCCTTACTGCATTTACTGAGTGAAATTAGCTGGGGGCCGGAAGGGAGGTACCCTACTTTGGTGAGGTTCCTGTTCCGGTTCGAGGTGTCCTACTTCGGTGCTGGTATGAACGTGTAGAAGACATTATGGGCATTGCTTGTGCACGACTAAAGAGAAAATATCGCAACCCTTGCAAAATCGCCCTTGCTTTGCATTACTTAAGTTACCCCAAACACCTTGCGAATTTATGAAAATCGCCCCTGATATGCCGTGTTGAGAAATTTGGCGCTAGGTGGATAAAAGCGTAGATGGAAATATTGCTTGCAGCATAATGCAATGCTGCCCTGCAGCCGCTTACCGCTCACGCCTGTAACGATCTAGAGCTCTTCCCTTCCTTTGCGCAATACTTCGTGCATTTAAGGCACCGTTGGCGCTGCACAGAATTAGGAAAACAGCATCACGCCGCTAACTTAACAAAAAACAAAGAAAAACAAATGAAAAATTAATTTCGGTTCAACACTCCTCTTTCAAGCATAGAGCTTTTTGAAAGTTTCTAAGTCATAGGCATTTGACCAAAACAGCTGCCAGGACGCGCGCCGTGGGGCTACCGCTCCCATCGTGGTGCTCAGACGCCCGAAGGGCGGTGGAAGGCTGCTGTATAGAGACGTGAAAGGATTCTCTTACTGTGGCCTGGAAACCTTAGAATATCCCTGTACACATGTAAAGAAGCAGCAGCAGCGTGGTTGTTAACTTTTATTATTTTCATCTCATAATAATTACAGAACTATAAAAATCCTAATGTCAGCATTTCCGCTCACTGAACCTGTTATAAACTCATGATAGCCTCCAGATTTCGGGACAATCGAGGAAGAACACGGAAGCTCTGACACCCGTAGGTCAAGTCTAGCGTCCGTAGTGCGCACCTGATCAGGGCGGCAATACAAGAGGAAGCTTAGAACTTCTTGCTGGGAGAGTTGGGGCATCGCTATGGTTACGAACGAGATGCGTACTCATAAAAGACGAGCACAGGAAAACGATAAAGACAAAAAGAGCGCAAAAGGAAGACACTGAATGCATAAATACACTCTTGTGACAATTTTAGCATTGTTCCCACCAGGGAATGAGTTCTGAGATCTATATTATTACTTACTTCCTCCACAGGCCCGCACACAAATACAGACTAGCAAGCAAACAAGTCTCTCATTCCTTCTTCCCGATTCCGCTGAACTGAGGACGATTCAAGATTTCCAGTGTAGGTAAGAGAGGGTGAGAGCGAATTGAGGCTAGCAGCGAGCTACACAAATTACTGAATCTGGAGAGGGCTACATCTGACCATGCGTCCCGCAGGCTTAGCGGACAAGCGTGGAAATCGAAACAGCAGAACAGCATCCAGTAAAACGCGCACGCACGCACTGTTCATTCACCTCTTAGAAACAAGTGAGTGAAATTAGATTACAATACAATATGTTTGTTATTTGATGATTGAGATTCATGTGGAGAATGTTTAGATCTCGTGAGCAATGCAGTTCTATCTTGCAGGCAGTAATGCCGGGCTCTTCCAGCGGACACTTTCAGGAATTCCTAAAAATAGGCGGTCCGAAACAGGTACAGAATCTCTTCAGGAACAAAGTGCCAGCAGCGGCGAACGTCAGTTACTAAAAAATAATATAAGTATCTAACGAACTAAATTTTGGTAATACACTTTTTAATTAACACAGTCTAATGGTTCGTGCTAATGGGGAGTTCGAATCCATGGAAAAGGCGATGCCGTATCAGTTTTTGAAACAGAGAACAAGTAATTTTCTAAAGCTCTGCAGCGCGAGGATATACGACGGATTTTTTCGCATAAAACCGAAACTGATCGCATGAGGCTTGCAAGAAGCTCGGTGCAAACGAAACGGCCACTGATGACGTGTTGCAATGACTACGGCACCCAATTCGAACAGCATGCGCTGTTGTACCACGTCATGGGCATTATTTTGCTTTGCCGCTTGGTGAAAGGAAAACGATAGCCATCGCCAACAGCGTGGTTGTTACTTTTTATAGCGCGGTGTGACATAATACATGACTTGAAACTGATGATGATGATCATGGATTTTTATGGCGCAAGGGCACCTACGGCCAAAGAGCGCCATGGCACAAGGCATTTTCGAATTCTCAAGGTGGAGTCAAGGACTCATTTCCCAAACATATCGACCTGATTAAGCCGAGCACCAAGCCAGGGGAAAGCTCGTACTCATTGTATCACCGAGGGGTACCTGGCGGCACTGGGGATCGAACCCCGCACGTCCTGCATGCCAGGCGGACGCTAAAACCACTAGGCCAGCGCTGCGGTCTATGACTTGAAACTCTCCATTGGCACTCACCGCTAGATTCTGCTAATTTAAATTTACTTAGCATTTTTTTGTCAATTAGCTAGATAATTATGATAAGTCTTATAGTAACTGATGTCCGCCTGATGTCTGACAGTTTTTGCTTGAAAGGATTTTCTTTCTATTTCGAACTCCCTATTTTTATAAATTCCTAAAAGTGTTCGCTGAAAAATTCGCTCTATCACTCGTGTCGGTATACAGGGTGTTTCACCTAAGATTTTATACAATTTTTAAAAATGGGCTTTTTTCATTTAGAGAAGCGTTTTTTTTTTCAGGAAAGCACTTTAAGCAGTGTAATATATCAGAATACAGGAAAGACGTGCTAACCAGCAGGATGGTTAACTAATATTGAATAGTTAACTTTTTAACTAGTACTCTTAGGCTCCGTAATTATTGAAAGGCGTGTAGCGCACCGTAAGTAATATCCATGTCAGTTTTTAGAATTTTGAAAACTCGGCTATTCTCGGTGGTGTGGCCCAACAGTTTTTGGCTATTTCGACCAGTTACGGGCACTGCAGAGGTTGCTCTGCTTGCAGGCTTCTCGTAAGCGCAGGTATTTTGGAGTGATGCAGGCAAAATTTGTTTGGCCACTGCGACGAGGGTGACCGCGTTTTCGAAATTCTAAAAACAGATATGGATATTACTTACGGTGGGCTATACGCCTCTCGATAATTTAGGAGCCTAACAGTAACAGTTAAATACTTTATATGCAGTATTAGTTACCCAGCACACTAGTTAGCACGCCTTAGCTGTATTCTATTGTACTACGCCACTTAAAATGTCATGCCGAAAAGAAAGCACTCTTCTAAGTGAAAAAGCTTATTTTTAAAAATTGTGTAAAGTCTTAAGTGAAATATCTTGTACAGTATAGGCAGCCAGCAGGTATCGTGAGCTCTATTTCTAGCCGTGATTTCCTCATTTCCTTCTGGCCTAAAGTATAAATGCGCTGTAGAAACCAACCGCGAAAATTAACCAAGACCCTTGACGTCACAATCCATAATTCACGGGGCTTCTTTTGGGGCGCAAAACACTGTATACTGAACCTGCGCTGAATGCACACTTGATCCCCGCCGATTGATCGATCATCTCGCTTCCTCGTTTTGCTAAATCCATTTCGCTTGTTCTGTATGGGCGGTTTCCGTAGCCCAGGGAGATTAGTGTCTCTTATACCCACATGTCCAACATTCTTGGACAGAAATTTTAAATATTAGAAAACTGTGACGCACTCATATAGAAATATTGAAGATAATGGCCCATTTTTTATAGGCTGTGGGCTAAATAGACGTTCACATAAAAAAGGGGGTAGAGACGAGAGGATAGAAGCACTACTTTCAACTTTGACGACGACAAATGAAGCCAGGCGTACTTATATATCCGCTGACATCCAGAGACGAGATGCATGAAAGAGCGTGAACCTAACAACCAAACAAGAGGAAGAGCAATAGGGCATATCTAAGTGAAATTATAAAAACCTCAAGTAGGTGAACATGTCAACACGTACCTAGGTATGGTAAAAAAAGCCTTCACATGGGCTGACAGCAATGCCTAACAACGTGAGAATGCAGAGCTGCATGAAAGATGACAGTGAAAAGAAAGAAGTGCATAACAACATGAAAAAATTGTGACAATGAAAAGAAACAAGAGAGATGGGGATAAAAACTGTGAAAGAGGCGGCAAAAAAAGACTACAATCACATTAAAAATTCTAAAAGAAAACTAAAATACGGAGCAGCCAACGGGTTAAGAGACTAGATGTAACCATCGAAAAAGGATAGTTCATTCCTAGAAAGGTGAATAGAAGGTGTGCTAACGCACTTGTCTTTTCTAAGGTCAATGAAAAAGGCCTCAATTATTTCTCTCTCGGTCTTGTCCTGAGCCTTAGCTAGAAACTTGTTTTCTTTAAACTTGGTGTAGCAGTTTTGGCAACTGTTGCAGTTTAACGGAAGGTTAGCTCAAGATTTGTTCTTCCCAGTTTGCCCCACATAAACTTTGCCGCGCGTCAAGAAAATCTCATACACAACATTGCCAATGCATTGTGTTTACGCGGTTTGATGCTTGATATTACAGGCCTTCTTAACACGCTTCTTGGTCACAATCGGACGTACAACCGATGTCCGTAAAGTTCCGAGACTGAGTTCATAAAAAAATGCGTTTAACATTAAAATCATTTGTGCAGCACCCCTTCGAAATAGTCTACCTTGCAGTCAATACACAGCTTCCAACGCTTCTGGAGGTCTTGGAAATAGTTGGAAAACGCCTCTTTTGTCAGGGCTGTCAGCTCCTTTGTCGTGGCGTCTTGAATAGCCTCCACGCTCCCCATCCAGCGACCTTCTAGGGCTCTCTTCACACGAGGAAACAGGAAAAAATAGCATGGGGAGAGGTCAGGCGAGTATGGCGGATGAGGAAGTACAGTAATGTTGTGCTTGGCGAGAAATTTTGACACGCTACGAGCAGTATGCGGCCTTGCGTTATCTTGGAGAAGACTCCATTGTCCAGATGCCCTTAAGTCAGGGCGACGGCGTCGCAGTGCATCACGCATGTGTTGGAGTACGCGGATATAAAACTCCTGATTCACCGTCTGCCCTTGTGGGACGAACTCGTGGTGTATGACACTTCTGGCATCGAAAAAAAACTATCATCATCGTCTTTGTTTTGGTCTTCTGTCGCCGCACCTTTCCCGACGCCGGAGAGCTTGTGGACCGCCATTCGGCGCTCTGCCTATTTGTTTGAGGATCGTATTGAAAGCACCATTTTTCGTCTTCAGCAATGCTGCTGTCGACGAATGCAGCATCCTTCTCTGCCTCGGAGAGCAAATCAGCTCTCACTGATGTCCGCGTGTCCTTCTGATCCTTTGTGAGGGAGTGCGGCACAAGTCTGGAATTCAGCTTTCGTTTCCCCAAGTTCTCAGGCAAAATTTGGTGGCATCTTTTCTTACCAATGTCGAGAGCATCTGATAGCATGCGGACAGTGATGGTGCGGTCTTGCTGTACGATGTCCCTGATCCGAGCCAAGTTGTTTTCATTCCGTGAGGTTGAAGGGTGCCCCTTCCTTGTGCCGTCTTCCATCGACGTTCTCCCCGAAACGAACCTCTGTGCCACTCGAAAACTCGCGCCCGCGATAATGTCTCGTTGTCGTAAGCGTCACGAAGGAGCTCATACGTCTGTATGGCTGTCTTGGCAAGCTTCACACAAAATTTTATGTTTACACGCTGTTCGAGGTGGACGTCCATTTCTCCACATTCACTCACAGTAGAATGCGCAGGCGACTAGTGACAACGTATTTTTTTACATGTAGTGACATGTTGCGACTGCCACATCAATTAAAATAAATAGCTCAGGTTAGTCCGAAAAGATGTCGCTACACATACGCACCAACATTTGTTTTGGGGAATCATTTCTAGAGCAGAAAATAAATCAGTCTCGAAACATTACGGACAAAGGTTGAAATTTCGCACGTTTGCAGGGAGCCGAAAAAACCAGCTTAAACCCGTGTCGAGCCGCAACTTTCTTCAAATAGTGTGAGAGACCGTGCAGGTAAGGCATAATTAACCTGCACAGGTTTCTGTTCTGTCTTGCGCTTAGCATGGGCCGGTTTTGAATTTTTTGCAAAAGGTTTTCAGACATGCCGGTGACGAGATGGGCTGGTTAACCTGTAGATAAAATTCGCTCAGTCTGGCACTGGAAGCTTTCATTGGTCTATTGGTCCAGAATGGTCCATTCTTCCGATATGTAGCAAGAATTTTTCTTTTGGAATACTTCTGACGATAGCAAAAACGTTAACAGCAAAAAAATGTCAGCCTGCCGACGGGAGGTATGGGCATATATTGATTGATATAATGAAATCTTACATTATAGATGAAAAAATTCCTTTCATAAAATTTTTCCTGCTCAGAAATGCTTTTGTCCAGAATTGTTGGGTATGATAATGCGCAACTTGCCTGCATACATCTTCCCTGCACAGCCATAAGGCTATTCCCTGGGGTAACATCCACAGATAAAGTTCCCGCTTCGAGGCGTGCTTAACGGCGGGGTAAATCCGCGGTACCTCCGCAAAGCAACAATAAATCGCGGTACCAATGCCGAGTGAATCACCAAAGCAGGAAATCCAGGCCCCCAGGATGTCCACTCAGGATTAGTATACGCAAGCCTTTTCTCATTGCTGCATGAGAAATGCTCCGAGGTTTGTATACCTCTTCCTTTAACGTTGTTCGAGGGTGAGCGCTTTCGCAGCCCCGTATAGTTTAGAAGCCGCCTGCCAAGGGCTTAGCGCCGAGACAGATCCAGTGAAGCGTCTCAAAGCAGAAGCGCTCCTTGTAATTGAGCCGCATGCCTCTTGACGGCGTCCAACCTGGAGGCGGTTGTCGCGTGCTCGAGGCACCACCGCATCTTTCCGCCTTCCCGCTGCAATTTCCGCGTTGCCCAATAGCAGCCAAGGGACGGCGTCGACCCCTGCCGCCGGCCTGTATCTTCACCTCGCGCGGCGCCTGTGAATGGTCAAACAAACAGGCGCACAATCGGGCCCCTGGGCCTCGGTGGGCGCGCGGGCAGGTGGCGACTGCCGGTATCTCGGGCCGGAGTCGCGTCGCCGGCCGGCGCCGATTAGCGAGGCGCCTGGGCTCCAGGCGACCGGGTGCTAAACCGAGGGAGCCGCGGTGGCGCCACGGCCGGTCGGTGGGCCGCTTTTTATCGCGTGTAGCGCAAACACCATTTTCGCATCTTCGACGCGGCCCGGGTGGTCCCCCAGGCGCTGGTCTACGAGGCGGCCGCGTTTATGGCGTTGCGCGGCTTATGGGCCGCCCTATCGGGGCCCTCCTTTCACTGCGCCCGGATCCTTTGAGGTGCCCGCCTTATCCCGGCCGGGCCCGGGTTACGTGGGTGCGCGCGACGATGCGGACGTCTTATAAGGTCGCCAGGGGCAGCGGTGTGGCCGATGCGCTTTACAGCTCGGCGCTCCGTGTCGCAGATACGCCGGGCCTGCATCGAAATTCGAGCGCCCTTCTAAGGCGCATCAGCCGCATTGTCGGCTCTCTGCCGGGAGCACCTCCAGCTCCTGGTTATCGGCGGCGCACTATTGCCCAAACATGCGCCGGAGATCTGGACGATATCCGTGTCCGGGAACGGGTCTGCGCGTGGCGCGGTGGCGCATCTGCCGAGGTTTTGCAATATTTTTTTATGTGGCATTAAAGTTGAACTTTGGCATTTTCTCTGCCGTCTTACAGCGGAAGTAACGACAGATGACACGTTCGTAGCTGTGTGCGCAATTAGACGCAGTTATGTAGGCGCGACATTGTGATGAAAATAACGGAAATTTGTTGGCACCAGGACTTTCTTTTCCCGGCTGATTTCGACTTAGTGCTCAGTGATCCTGCTCAGATTATACGCATACAGTCGAGCCCACTTATAACGAACCTGACGGTCATGCAGATTGCGTTCGTTGTATCCGAAGTTCGTAGTAAGTGGCCTTGCCCTATTACGGCCAAAATGCGCACTCAGACAAAAGTCGCGTTTATTTCTTCAGAAATAACGGTGAACCCCGTTTGTTTCTTCAAGACAGACTGTCTGTTGTCTTGCGAGTCTGTTGCCTGACGCTGTCTGCACGCGGCGGCAGCAGCCCAGAAGGCGGAGTTTCATTTGTGCAGGCGATGTAAGCCACGGGACCGGGTGGGCCAGGAGGGGCCTACCTCGACTGGTATTCAAATGTCTTAAATCGGCGTCATTGGCGGATCACCAGCTGTGCGCAGCAGTTTCGCTTTCAACGCTGCCTCTGTGTCGCGCTTGTCTCTCTTCTTGCAGTTTCGACGCCTTGTCCAGCCGGCACACAGGCACTCGTGATCGACTTTTCAGCCTGTCGGGGCGCGCTTGGCCGGCGGTTAACTGCAATTTCAACCTCGCCTTTTGTATTGTTCTCTAATGGGTCGGCACTTTGATTGGGGGTGGGGGGATCAACGGAGCTGGGAGACGCCCTTCGGTGTCCGCTTTGACGGGAAGCACGCGTTTCTTGACAGCGGAGGCGAGTTTACGGCGCTTCCTACCGAGTGGTGCGTCCACGGTCGTTCGCTTTAATTATCTGAGACGCAGTTTTATAGCCCCAATAGATATTTTGACGGTAGCTCCACACTCGTTCTTAATAAGGGAGCGTTCGTTATTATTGCGGCCGTTATAAGTGAGCTCGACTACACCCATAACTCCAAACACGGCAAAGAATAAGCCAGAAAATATTCTTGTATGATCCGTATAAACTTGTACTGAACGACAGGCAGTTGGCGGATCTGCAACTAACCTGTTGCTGTGGATTCAGCTAGTTGCACCAAAACACATCGGCGTATTTGCGCAAAACACGAATGAAGGACGGTGTGGTAGGAGCAACAATTCTATATGCCCGATATATGATCCAATGATGCCGCTGAACATCCAAGTGCAAGCGACCCTGTGCACCTTGGGCATTGCAGTGAACCTGTGTCGCAGGGTGCTTCTGAGGCATGCCGCTGTCTCCGCCGGAAAGGCATGCGTGTGCCAGGCAGGCGACAGAGCCCCGGGGCCGGCGGCAGACCGCAGCGCTGACCTGCAGCGGCGGCGGGAGGAGCCGGCGCGCCGAGTGCCACTTAGGGCAGCCCCGCTCCCCGGCCGATAAGAAGCGAGGGCGACGCTAATAGCTTGCCAGACGCCGGCTTTTACGGCTGTCGCTTGAAGATCTGCTGACAGACGACCCGTGTTCTTGAGCGACCACAGCGTATCTGGCCCCCAGCAGTCCGGTCGTGACGTCGCGCAACAAGAACGCACTCAGGGCCGCGGACTCGGCGGCCCTCCGTCGCCTAAGTGCGACGGCGCTGAAAAATAACGTTCACGCACGGACGAGCCGACGGCGGGGGCTCGCCCCGACGTCGGGCCCTGCCCCCCCCCCCCCCCCCCCCCCCCCTCTCTTCCGCTGGGCAGCGCGCGAAGCCGGGCGCCGGCCCCTCTTTTGTTGCGGCGCTTCGCCCCCTCCCCCGACGGAAGAGAAAAGTCCTAATCGCGGCCGGCCGCAGTCCCCACGGTATCGCCCTGTCGACGCGCCCTTGACGGCCGGGGGGTGGGGGGCGAAGGATCGGCCCTTTCTGCGCGCAAGCCTCTCCCTGGCTTCATCGCGGATATGCCGATAGAGAGAGAAAACTTTAGGGACAAGGTATCTCCCGGCTCGATCTTTCCGTGTATGCTATCGCGCCTTTAACCGTTCACCTAGCGCCTAATTTGGTCACGGTGCTCCTACGACGTTTGCATGGATCAGCACTCAGATATATTTGAAATCAACAAATTAATCGTACAGGCACAAGTGTTTTCTAAGGACAGCAGGTATATATGTGGCTAAAGGTGAGATTTTGCATTAGCTTGCAGACCATAGCAAACTGCGACCTGAAAACATACCTCAATAGAAAGAAACCCCTCCTGCACAGCTACAGCCTGGTGCAGTTTGCTAACGTGGCCACGCAAATTTCAGTTAACACCTCATTGCCACTATTATAGACGGGCGTTGTACGAAAGCATCCGATGTCGGAAGCCCTGTGTAAGAAGCCCCGCATTCAATGGACGTTGCGTCTGCCCCGCTTGCAAAAGCCCCTATTCCAGAGATTCCCGACACGACCCCACCGTGTCAGTTTTCGCGCCGGACAACATGTCGCAACTGTGCGGGGCTTTTCATTCACGGCCGCCCGTCTTTGATAATATAATACTAGTGCAAATGCTTGTATCCGACACAAATCAACACGCTGATATCTAGTACCCGTTTGCTGTGCCTGACCACCATTACAAAGCTGCAGCAGGGGTACTCGATCGGCAGCTTCCCTGTTCTTAAAAGCATTCAGGAAAGCAAATATGTTGTGTTCTGCTTGCGGTTTTCATTCTGCAAATAAAAACAAACAATTCCTTTTTCTCACAGTTTTTCACTTTGCATGGGTACCTTGCCACAGCTTAGCATTTCCAATACTTCTTATAGCTGCTGAAGCGAGCACCACGACTGTGGCGCTGGTTCTTTTCTTGAATTTCGACGTTTCGCGTCATCCACACGTGCCTGAAAAAAGATTTGGGCGGTAGTTTCAGTATTTGAAGCGGAGGCCCATTTCAGGTTTGTTGGTGCTAACCGCACAATGTTTGATGAAACGGGGTGCCATGCTTAGTAGGCACTCTCAAAAATTCCCCATCACGTGTACCTGATGAACTTGTGAGGGGACGTTTTCGTGGGCTGTCATTGAGCCCACATCATCGGCACTGCGTACGGCGAAATGTGTGGGAGGTTTTTTACTGCGCTAGCAGTATAGCCCTCATTTTGCGTCTCCGAAGCCTCCGTCCACCCACCTCCACCCTCCAGAAGGCTGCCACTCACCCAGAAGCCTACGCAGCATCTGAATGAAAAAGGTACGGCGAAATCAAATTTAAAGAAGCAGTGTGAAGGAGATCATTGTAAAAGCGAAGTGTAAAACCTAACGCCGATATATCACATCACTTCGTATGATTGCCCGTCATTTCTCTTATTCTGTTTTTCCTGCTAACCCGATAACTACCAGTTTAGTGGTAGCAAAACTGCACTGACGGAGACAGCTGCGAAGCGTTATTGCGACTCGAAACGCGACATGAAATTGCTTCGCAGGCCTTCATTCAAGCCTATGGGCAAGGAAGAGGAAATATTTTCGTTATCCGTTTCCAAGGTGACAAATCGACCAAGTTTTCTCACCGCGCGAAACCGCCAATTCCAAATAACCACTTGTGCCCCGGCACTCGGTATTCACCGACGCGACCGAGGCTCGCTGACCTTTTTCAAGCCTTAGCATCCTCCCGTCAGCTCGTCTCCTTTCGCTACACCAACGTGACATGTAGGCATATGCTGCTTACAGTTTCTATATGACTGTCAAGCAGTGGGTAAGAAGGCAAGAAGGGAATAGGGCCTTCACAGACGCCATCCGTTTTCCTATAAACTAACTGGTCGTTGTAAGCTGGCTACCCTCGTTCATGTGCCACGGCTGATCCGATATACGGTTGTAAAGAGGGGCAGCGCAATGCATGTGAGTAGCCTAGTGGAAGCATAAAAAATCAGCAACGAGGGAAGTGGGTTTAGTGTTGAGAGGTGAAGCCGTGAATGCGTTCTCGTGTAAGGGAAAACTCTGCAACGAATTGCCGCAAAAAACGAAGAGCACAGCAATGGGCGGACCGAAGCCGCAGGCGTGCACGCGTTGGAAGGGACGCTTTCTTTTGAGGTTGCTTCTTTAGTGGTCGCAGCGCCGTGTCATATTCTGAATATCACTTGATAAATGCTCAACCTATAGGACGCCGGTCTGTAAGCCGCCCGTACTCCCGCACCTTGCGGGTTCCATGATAGAAGGCAATACTCTTCGTCAATGATGTACCGGCAGCTTTCTACACGATCCTAATACAGCTCCTTCTTTTGCTCTCTCCGCGCCACCTCACAACCTTGCGGACACTTATAGCACTCTACAGCAAGTATGCGTTACAGCCACTGCGTGAAATTTTCGCACCATGGTAGTGGCATCACGTAGGTATGAAAGGTAAGAAAATATCATCCGTAATTAAACTGCACTTCAGTTTCCTACCGCCAGCTGTCATTTTGATTTCAGTGCGCTCACTTAGAATGCAAAATTTCGTTTTCCCAGCATTCACCTTCCGTGTTTTCGAGAACACAAAAGTTATTTTCAGCCTCGTTGTGCCTGCGAACGAAGAAATATTTGAACAAGTGCACATACAAAGCCTTCGCATGAACCCGGCTACATCGATCCTCTTTCTGGATAATAAAATCAATGGATTGATCGCACCATGCTCAGTAGATATGCTCAAAATGTCTGCTGCCAAAATGATGCCGGTAATCTTCGGAGTCTCTCAGTGTTCCATGCGATCAAATGTGTGGCAGACTTAAGATAAGTTCGCGCTCTACGCAGCCAGTTGGTGTATTCTTAGCGCGCACACTGGAGCAAGTTTCAGAATAATCTCCTCAGATAATTAGTACAATACACTGCCAGATGTCTTGCTTTACGGCTAGCCATGTCCACGCGCGAGCTTCCTCCCTTGGTTGAAATTTTCCCGCTGGTCAGAAATGCCCTTGTAACTCGAAACGGAAGTGCGCCGATTGTGAAAACAGTCGCGCCTTTCACAATCGCGATTTCATCGTTGTCACGAGGAATCCCGCTAAGGAATACAACAAGCATAATATTCTGTGGCAGTGGTGGAGACGGAGAAAAACAGATGTATCAGAAAAGGGCTGGGTGCGCTGCTGTTTTATGCCAAAGCAGAATCGGAACTCTATTAAACATTAGCCTTAAAAAATGCGAGAAACAGAGGGATGATCCTCCATTCACGAGTCCGCTAACTTCGCCGCGTGGGCAAAGTAGCAGGTCCTAGCGCGAGAAGTTGAGAGATAAATCACTTTTGTCACCACCCTAGGCTATGGTTCCAACTATTGTTCTCTTACAGGACAGAAGAGGGTGGCGAAGAAATAACGCTCTGTCCAAGAAAACTGTTCAACCGATTGTATTCACAAGGGAGCAAATAAAAAGCATCGCCGGCCACGCTCTCCATTAGTTCGTCAGCAGCGGAGTACGTATTTCACACAGGGCGATCAATCGGCGGGCGGCGCCGCACAGAGCCAGCGCGAGGGGGCGCTGCGGGCCCGGCTGCAGCCGCACGTAACCGCTTCGACGACACCCGACCGAGGATCTGTTGTCAGGTGCTCGAACGCCCGTATGTATGCGCAGGAATGCATGCTTGATTTTATCCGCTAACGCGCCCGGTGAAATATTGGCACCCGGGCGCGCGGTCCAAGCAAAGAGACAAAAGCAGGCGGCGGTGGCGCACCCGCGCCCCTGCATATCATGCGGCGGCGCAACAACGCACGCGGCCAGAACAAAAATGGCAGATTTGGGCCCGCGGTAGCCGCCGTCCCAGCGACCACGCGGCGGATCCCCCGCCGCGGAGACACCTGCACATTCCATGCCAGCTGACAGCGCTGACGCGTCCTTTCGCATTTCGCTGCTGACGCGCTGCCTGTTTGCTTCGTCGCCGCCGCCTTTTGTTGCGTCGCCTTAGCTGCTCTTCTTTCAGCCGCGCGGAATGCTGCCGCGGGGAGAAGAAAAGCCCGCCGGAGACACTGGCACCACCCGCGCCGACGGCTCCGCGGGCGGCGTCTGCGCGCGATATTCTGCGCCCGCCAAAAGTGCATTGCATATGCAACGTATTCAATCATTTCTACTCGTATTTTCCTGCGCGTGAGCGACCATTACGGCAATAAGGAGCGATCACCGATTCTTATAACAGCTTGGAAGCACCACTGCAGGTACTGGAAGCAGGTACTGCACAGCTTAATGAATCTGTGCGTGCGTAGAGTCTCCGAAACTGAGCAGTCTGCTTGTGTGGCGCATATAGGTACCCGCCTAACGCTAAGCTGCCGCGTTCCTTTTGTCGTTTTTCTTTTTGTGCAGCTGGCGTTTCTGGCGTAGCAGACGGCCAGTGTAGAGACGGCATGCGAGTCATCAGCTGAGGATCCCCTGTCTCGGCAGAGCGATGGAGAGATTGTCCCCTGGCCCGATCTTATCAAGTCAGATGATAAACACGACGCTTCGAGACATACAACCTTGTTGCAGCTTGCCGTTGTTGAGCTGGCACAATAGTTCTCAACCTTCCACTGCAGCCGAGAGAGCGCGGTTTACCTGGTGGCATTAGGAGTCGTGCCAACTCCTACCAGGGAGTGGGTGACATGGCGCGACTAAGCGAAAGTGCCCTTCGTTATTGCCGCTTCTAAAGCATCTCCTCCACGAGTGCTGTATACACGGTGGTCTTCGAACTATGATATCAACGGTTCTGTCCACTGCTTGGCGATTTACATAAACATGACTTACTGAAAGGGAGGAACAGAGCAATAAACGAAAGACCAGGTAAATAAAGACACAGGCGCTGAACTTGCACCTGGCTTTTTTATTCAGAAACGCAGACTTAAATACGTTACTGCCGCCCTGACATGTCCATGTCATAGTTAGCAAAGAATAAAATATCTCAATTCGAGCCCTGCGAAACTTCTACAGGCTTGTATCTTTGCCTAAAAGACAAATACTCACATACGTGTATGCTTCGTAGTATATACATGTGTGGAGTGCCTCTGTGATCTCCCGGGCGTGTCAGAGCGGCGGAAAGGTATTTAGGTGCGCGTTTCTGAATAAGAAAGAAAGTTGTAAGTTCGGCGCCTGCCTGTCTCTTTCTTTACCGGGTCCTCCGTTTTTAGCGCTGTTCCCCTCTTTCAGTATACGCACTTAGCAACTCCGCCCACCGCACTATGTTACTATGTGTTTATGTCTGTGTGAGGGCTTCTCCGAGTAGTTGTATAAAAACTCCGCTGAGCACTTTTGTCGGATATGATCACGTCTGCTGCGGACGCAAGGTTTCATTTTAAACTGTGCGTCTTATTAGCTGTATGCTATCACCTCAAGCGCAAGGACTGCGGTTTTGCAACCCGTGATTTAAACGGCCCTTCTCATGGAATATTTGCTAGTCTGCGATAATCTTACTGCAAGCGACAACTAAGATGAATCTGTGCAGTTTTTCTTGCAAGCGGAGCATCGTTAATAATAAACTATAGCAGCCATCCACTGCTCAGTCTCAAATAGTATCCGTTTAGGTTTTTGCGCATTTACATCAACGCTGAGATGAAGTAGAAAAAGTGCAGGCTTTACTGACTGCTTACGCGGTAAATATTGCTGATAGTTCTCTTTTTAATGCGGATGTACGCCTGACTTGCGTCGTTTTACGCATGTGCTAAGTTCCAACACTCCGAGGTTACGCCAGTCGAACCCTAGCCGGTGCGCTGAATGCCATCGCAAGCAGCCACCGTCCGAATCGCGGCAGATCGGGGGGCCCCGCGCGATGCGCGAATTAGCATGGCTTGCTCTTTGGCCGCGACAGAGATCTCTGGCACTCGGAGCGCGCATGCCTGACGATCCGCCGAAAATCATCGAGCATCGCGAGCCCATCCATTGTCTCTGGGCCGGGTTTATTTCGGTGGCCGGGGAGGGCAACAAGCGGACCCCTTTGTTTCTCACGCAGCGCGCCCAGAGGAATGCCTGTGAGCAGTCGCGGTGTTTACTCAAGTCATTAGGAACGGGGTAATGACGGATGGAAATAGCCGCTAAATTCGTCCGCTGGCCCCGCCCGAGCGCGCTTTCCTCCTCCTCCGCAGCAGCAGCAGCAGACCGCAGTGGTCTTTGATCCGTGAATCCGCGGCGACGGCTGAGTGCCGGAATAACCTGCTCTTCTGCCGAGCCCGATCTACCCCCCCCCCCCCCCCCCCCCGCTCCGACAGCGATCCACTCCGCGAGAGTCTTTTTCCGAGAAATGCGGCACCGGTAGATGTATTGGGAAGAGCAAATCCCGGTCGCACCGTATGGTCGCCGCTCTTGGCGTTTCTCGAGAGACGAGGAAAAAAAAAAAGAGAAAAGGCGGGATTAACTGATCCTATCAGCGGCCTCCATTTAGTTCTCCCATTTTTTGTCTCTAATCTCGCAGCCAATGCGTGAGCGCAGCGGAAGGCGACGAGAGAAGATAGCCGATCTCGCACGGTTCTGGAGGCGTTTTTCACCCCGGTCTCACCGGTACTTCGATTTTTTTTTTCTTAAAATTTGCTTTGTTCTCTGGCTTCTTCCTGATTTTCCTGCAACACGAAAACAGCCTTGAATAATATCCCGCGAAGAGTCGTGACGCCTCGCGTGCACTCCGCCGCGACGAGCTTATGATAAAGACGGCAGCCGCAGGATTTCGTGTTATGTTTCGAAACAGATAACGGCCTCCGTGCTTTGCCGCGTATGGCTGAAGCCTGCGACGCTCCGGACTCGCGCGGAGGTCAGGGCGGGGGAGGAGGGGGGTTCGGGTGACCGGGAAGACAGTCGCGTGCTGTGCTGTCGCCATTCGTTCGGGTGTGGTGTGGCAAAAGCTGTGCACCTCCTGACGGAGACGCAAAAATGTCGATACGTTGGTGTCTCGACCGGGGCCAAGATTCCCACGCCGGAAATCTCGATACAGTTGCAGCTGCTCGATACCAACGTGTTTGCCTAACACTTATTACGCTTAATGCTATTACAAATATGTATACTTCTGGGCGCTAGGCGCTAAGTGCGCACGCTTCACGAAGTTGAACGACAGAAAAACGTATACGATAGCACACCAGTTTAGCGCACGAGTGTCCCGTATGGCTGCACCTCCAGCTTATTTGCATGCTTCTAGAAGCAGCTCAGAGAGGAAGTTGATACAATGTCCATGAGACGATCCGCACTAATGGAAGGCACACTGGTTTGTACGATGGTATACAGATGGGGACATGGAAGTTACACGGGACCAGGAGCAACGACGTTCGCCGGTTTTAGCCCCCTGTTCCTGCTTAAACCGCGTCCTGTATGTGTACACATCATAACCTCTACGCACGAAATTTCTTTCTGGTAGTTAGCGCTGGCAGATAAACTCACAGATCGCAACTCTCTCAAATGGCCTCGCAAGAATTGCGCGAGAACTGAAAAGCAGGAGAAATTTAATAGGAGTTGGAACGAAAAATGGCTGTCGCTTCCAAAACTGCACGCAAACGTTAACTGGGCCACAAAACATCCGCATTTTCAGGTGAGTATCGCGACAGCGACATGCCCCGGAAAAGCACCGCGCCACAGTACAAGACCCGGAGATGCGGAAAGACTGGGCGTCGCTGACAGTTGCAGGTCCGCTTTTCATTGTTTATTACCCGAACGGGCAACGTGGCACACGCGCTGCCTTGATCTCGAGCTTCGGCGCGACGCCCATATCCCGTTTCGCCATGTCTGTCTGGCATTCCATGCCGGAGCGGGGACGAGTACTCCTCGCTTGTCTCGATCCTTCCGCATTAGTATTCACGAGAAACCGTAAAGCGTCCACTCTTTACACTTCCCGTCCCCGCGATATTTCTCGACATGGCGTGCAGGATCGGATTTCGTAGGGTTGCGCGGTGGCGTGTTGTGTACACAGCTTGTGTTACGCGGGTGCCTCTTGGATACCATTTCGAGCGTGCTCTGAGAAGACCCTTTTTTGCTCTGACCATTTTTTTTTTTGCGGTCTAGCCTCACAGATACCACCTTTCAGCGAGACACGTACAAAGCAGGTTTCGTGCAGAACGTTCGAAATAGTGAGATCAGAAGGTCCGTTTCCTAAAATGTGGAGTCTTGCTTTTTTTCTTCACTGAAACGCCTAAGGCAGCATTGGCTGTTTTAACCGATGGCCGTCTGGCAGAACGATCTGGTTAATTTAATTCCAGCTTCCGCCGACAGGCTTAAACAGAGGAGTCCCAGCTGATAGGGGTTGCAACGAAGTTCGCAAGATGGATTCTCAAGCCGTTCGCAGGTAGTTCAATTTGTGGAAAACGCCGAGAGCCGACAGTACAATAGTGGACGCAGTGCTCCTTACTAATGTAACGATGGTATCAAGTCCCGAAAGTGTCCGAATGTTTTTGGACTGGCTGTATGGAATTTTTCCCCTTTATAAACACTGAGCCCCACCGCGATGGCTCAGTGGTTAGGGCGCTCGGCTACTGATCCGGAGTTCCCGGCTTCGAACCCGACCGCGGCGGCTGCGTTTTTATGGAGGAAAAACGCTAAGGCACCCGTGTGCTGTGCGATGTCAGTGCACGTTAAAGATCCCCAGGTGGTCGAAATTATTCCGGAGCCCTCCACTACGGCACCTCTTTCTTCCTTTCTTCTTTCACTCCCTTCTTTATCCTTGCCTTAAGGCGCGGTTCAGGTGTCCAACGATATATGAGACAGATACTGCGCCATTTCATTTCCCCAAAAAAACAATTAATATTATTATTATAAACACTGATGTGCATCTGGAAAACAAAAGCCATCTTTTCAACAGCAATGTGTTCGTTCGCCGAACATTATCAAATTCCAGTGCAACTGAGAGGGTTCACTTCACCGCAGCGCACAAAACATGAACACTAGCTCTCGGATAGAACGCACCACAAAGCGCTGCCTTCAGCTGTTAATTGAAGTGTGCTGCGCCTACATTTATAGAGCGTGCGTATAAGCGTCACAAGGAAAAAAGTAAATGAAGGCGCGGCTTGTCGTGTCGTCTATCCATACGTGTTTTTGCCCAGAAATTTGTATTGAGCAAATTAGAGGTTTCATATGACTAGAGAGAACAGCGCAGAGGGGCCTTCAGGCCTGCACACCGTTCATTACTTTTCTTTTTTTTTCAGGTATCATCACTCGTGCAATGCAAGAAAAATGTAAGCTCAAATAATTCTGCCGTTTTCTTTTTTTTTGTCATTTGTTCAGAAGCTGTCCGTTTTGCCAGAATATTCAATGTATTGCTGTGCACTAGTGAGCCTGCGACATATAATTCTTACCACAAGTTACCACATGTCACAAATAATATATATTACACACAAATATAAATTTCACAAAGGCGTGCAGGCGCTGCTAAGTTTGCTGATGTGTTCCGGAAAAAAAAAATGGTGTCCCTGCGCATAGTATGCGTCGGCATGCACAATTCGGCGCTTTGGTCACGTGATCACGTTGCGCATGCACTTGTAGAAAACAAAAACCGCATACAGGGGACAGGTCAAAAACATCCGTGCTGCTTAGGAGGAATCGCATGCTGTATTGGCGTTAAACAGTGGCGTCCAGCCCTCCTGACGCTGCTTGGAACATCACGCATGCAGGTTTCTGAAGTGCACAGGATAGTCTAATTTAAAAAAAAAACTCCTAAATCAATCTTCCTACTAATCTGGAATGCCGAAACCTTCGTGAGCATCATTAACCGACTCGTTTTTTCGTTCTTGAGTAAAGCCAAAATTGCAAAATTAAATGGCGAGCGGGCATCCCTGATTTTTTAGGGCTGTAGCACTTGCAGTGGTCATTCCCCGCACTTGGCCGTTATATGTTCTATATATATATATATATATATATATATGTGGTTCGGATCCCACCGGCGGCATGGTTCTTTTTTCTGCTGCTTTATAAGTAATTTTCTTTAAGCGATAGATTAATCTAAGTATTATTAACCCAGTGATTAGCACTACACATTAAAAAAGTAATAAACATTCCCCTATGCACCTTGGTTTCAGTGACTGTTGGCTCCCTTCATAAGTTTGTCAAAAGCAGGTTTCGTGCAGAACGTTCGAAATAGTGAGATCAGAAGGTCCGTTTCCTAAAATGTGGAGTCTTGCTTTTTTTCTTCACTGAAACGCCTAAGGCAGCATTGGCTGTTTTAACCGATGGCCGTCTGGCAGAACGATCTGGTTAATTTAATTCCAGCTTCCGCCGACAGGCTTAAACAGAGGAGTCCCAGCTGATAGGGGTTGCAACGAAGTTCGCAAGATGGATTCTCAAGCCGTTCGCAGGTAGTTCAATTTGTGGAAAACGCCCGAGAGCCGACAGTACAATAGTGGACGCAGTGCTCCTTACTAATGTAACGATGGTATCAAGTCCCGAAAGTGTCCGAATGTTTTTGGACTGGCTGTATGGAATTTTTCCCCTTTATAAACACTGAGCCCCACCGCGATGGCTCAGTGGTTAGGGCGCTCGGCTACTGATCCGATCCGGAGTTCCCGGCTTCGAACCCGACCGCGGCGGCTGCGTTTTTATGGAGGAAAAACGCTAAGGCACCCGTGTGCTGTGCGATGTCAGTGCACGTTAAAGATCCCCAGGTGGTCGAAATTATTCCGGAGCCCTCCACTACGGCACCTCTTTCTTCCTTTCTTCTTTCACTCCCTTCTTTATCCTTGCCTTAAGGCGCGGTTCAGGTGTCCAACGATATATGAGACAGATACTGCGCCATTTCATTTCCCCAAAAAAACAATTAATATTATTATTATAAACACTGATGTGCATCTGGAAAACAAAAGCCATCTTTTCAACAGCAATGTGTTCGTTCGCCGAACATTATCAAATTCCAGTGCAACTGAGAGGGTTCACTTCACCGCAGCGCACAAAACATGAACACTAGCTCTCGGATAGAACGCACCACAAAGCGCTGCCTTCAGCTGTTAATTGAAGTGTGCTGCGCCTACATTTATAGAGCGTGCGTATAAGCGTCACAAGGAAAAAAGTAAATGAAGGCGCGGCTTGTCGTGTCGTCTATCCATACGTGTTTTTGCCCAGAAATTTGTATTGAGCAAATTAGAGGTTTCATATGACTAGAGAGAACAGCGCAGAGGGGCCTTCAGGCCTGCACACCGTTCATTACTTTTCTTTTTTTTTCAGGTATCATCACTCGTGCAATGCAAGAAAAATGTAAGCTCAAATAATTCTGCCGTTTCTTTTTTTTTTGTCATTTGTTCAGAAGCTGTCCGTTTTGCCAGAATATTCAATGTATTGCTGTGCACTAGTGAGCCTGCGACATATAATTCTTACCACAAGTTACCACATGTCACAAATAATATATATTACACACAAATATAAATTTCACAAAGGCGTGCAGGCGCTGCTAAGTTTGCTGATGTGTTCCGGAAAAAAAAAATGGTGTCCCTGCGCATAGTATGCGTCGGCATGCACAATTCGGCGCTTTGGTCACGTGATCACGTTGCGCATGCACTTGTAGAAAACAAAAACCGCATACAGGGGACAGGTCAAAAACATCCGTGCTGCTTAGGAGGAATCGCATGCTGTATTGGCGTTAAACAGTGGCGTCCAGCCCTCCTGACGCTGCTTGGAACATCACGCATGCAGGTTTCTGAAGTGCACAGGATAGTCTAATTTAAAAAAAAAACTCCTAAATCAATCTTCCTACTAATCTGGAATGCCGAAACCTTCGTGAGCATCATTAACCGACTCGTTTTTTCGTTCTTGAGTAAAGCCAAAATTGCAAAATTAAATGGCGAGCGGGCATCCCTGATTTTTTAGGGCTGTAGCACTTGCAGTGGTCATTCCCCGCACTTGGCCGTTATATGTTCTATATATATATATATATATATATATATATATATATATATGTGGTTCGGATCCCACCGGCGGCATGGTTCTTTTTTCTGCTGCTTTATAAGTAATTTTCTTTAAGCGATAGATTAATCTAAGTATTATTAACCCAGTGATTAGCACTACACATTAAAAAAGTAATAAACATTCCCCTATGCACCTTGGTTTCAGTGACTGTTGGCTCCCTTCATAAGTTTGTCAAAAACGAGTCCCTCATCTCCTTTACCTTGTCTACTATATATATAGCAGACAAGGTAAAGGAAATGAGGAGCTCGTTGACAAACATATGCAGGAAGCCAACAGCCACCGAAACCAGGGTGCATACTGGAATGTTTCTATATTTTTTAATTTGTAGTGCAGATCAGTGGGAGAATAATGAAATGGCAAGCGGGCATCCCTGATTTTTTAGGGCTGTAGCACTTGCAGTGGTCATTCCCCGCACTTGGCCGTTATATATTCCACATATATATATATATATATATATATATATATATATATATATATATATATATATATATATATATATATATATATATATATATATATATATATATATATATATATATATATATATATATATATATATATATTAAATTTGCCCTGATTCGCATTTGCACAAAATGATGTCGAAAGCGAAACTGCGAATGTTTCTTAGCTCAACTAATTCTGTAATAGCAGTAATTGGCAAACAAGAAGATTTCATCCTGAGCTTCAGGGCGTGAACTCTGCAGAGCTCCCCATTTTCAGCAATCTATGTGCACCGCAATCTTTTGACACCGGGTATATAAATGGTGTGTTTTATTGAAGGCTGGCCCGTTTTACTCTATGCCCTTCGTACCTCGGTGTAGTTTAGTTATTTTTAAGTTGCTTTTGTTCTTGGTTGGAGACTTGGAAACATGCCTAACGCTGTTCTGGCCACGTTTTTCCACATGTTGACTGCCCACCGCAAACAATGTCACGGGCCGTGTTCGAAACACTCGACACTTGGTGTGCGTACAAATGATGAACAAGACTTAGGTGGGCAAAAACTCAGCCAAATCAGTTATTCACGCCATAAAGTCTGTTTTCCAGCAATTAGCTCCGCAGAGCTTCTCAAGGAGTGCTTTCACGGGGAAGTAAATATTAGTTTGGCTTTTAAAATTAAATATCTCAAAATACCGTTTTTATTACATGTAACCCATCGTTAGAAAAAGGGATAAGATATAAGGCAGATTTTTTTCCAGCTTTGTCAAGCCACGAGATGCGAAGTCACTGAGCTATGGTGCTCATTTATGCAGTGCAGGCCCTTTTCTGGAACAGTGTTATTTCGTAGAAAGAGAAGTAATAATTATAGTTTTTGTTTTGAAAAAATGACGAAACAGTGAATATTTGTTGCAAAACTTTAAAGAAGTTAAAAACAGAACGGGGAATCAAATGCAAGAAATCCGAATTAGCTATATGTTGCAGTTGCTGAGAAAACGGGCCTTAAATATGCCTCAAAATACATGAGAGGTACCGGGACTGCCCTGTGGCCTCGACATGAAAGCGGGTACAACGGAGAGGCAGCCTCGAGTATTTGTGGACGTGTGGCTGTCTGTCCGGGGATATGTGCAAGCGTGTATTGAACAGTTCCCAAGCGTTCCAGAGAATAACGCATACATCTTCCACTGACAGTTAAAGCAGCAAAGCGATAGCCCTCGTGCGCCTGGTTCGTGCTTTTAATGGATAAAAGCTGTTAAAAGCGCCTGTTAAAAGGTGCCAGTAGAATCTACACTTGCTGATCTATTGGGCAGGAAAAAAAAGATTGGAAGGGACACTTAAGCTCTGCCTTAAAGGTATGAGGCCATTGCGTTAGTGGGTCGATGGCCCATATATGCGGAATCGGTCATTCTATACTTTACATTCATAGATCCCTGGGAGTCCTCATACCACTCCTAGAACAGTGGTGCAGCAGTTCAGCGATCTGCCACTGCTCTGCGATAGCAGGTGCTGCAATCTGTGGGCCTTTGTCCGACTCAGGTTGCTCTTCCAGAGCTACGAATCATTAATTTAACTGCCACCTGCCACGGTGGGCAGTTTGCATGCTCGCTATCCGGTGGTCAGGTAGTGATGACGCCTCAAGGTCACGAGACCTATAGGTGGCCCACCTGCCTCCTAGGTTGCTCTCTGGGCACCACCTGCCAGAGTCATGCTCGTGATTTTTCGCACACAACGCTGATAACGCCGACGCCGGACTTTGTGGGTAGCGGGGCCTTTAACACTATCGCGCTTTTTTAAAACGGCAGTTAACCCGGTTGCCAGGAAGAGGAAATCTGAAACCACCGCATCAATTCGACTTGGGTGGTTTTGCCATCAAAAGAACCGCCTCACGTCAAGTTACAGGTCGCTTGTTGCTGCAGCTTGATGAGATCCAGGAGAGGAACAGCTTATACCTGCCTACTGTTATGACAGCGCAATGTCGTAGCATCACCGAGTGTCCCCTATATTCCGCTGCCATCATGTAAAGTCGGCTCTGTTGTTTGTCATGACGTTGTCGCCCTCGAGAACGATTTTCTGGCCAGGTCGAGCTTTGCTACATTTTATGACCGACAAGGGGGAGCTGCGCCGCAGATTTGTTCAACAGTGCAAGCACCGCCGGAGTGTATTCTTTAGGATATTAATCACAATGCGTGAAAAGGCGGGGCGTATGCGAGCGCAGCTCGCGATAAGTAGGGCTGCACGAGCGCAGTCTGCGCAGTCTGGCAAATTAAGGATAACATTCGAACAGAAGACGCTGCGCGCCTCAGAGAGGCGCTTGCAAGCACGCACGCACACACGACAGCGCCGCTCGGCAGCATCTTGCGAGGGCGCCGCAAAAGAAACTCGTTTTCATCCGCGAGCGCTGCGCTGCCTGCGTGATGGTCAGGCCCGCAACCCTTGATGCCTCTTCCCCCCCCCCCCCCCCCCTCCCCCCCCTCCCTTTTCCTAATCGCGCGACTCTCAGAGGGTCAAAGGCTGCCGGCGGATAATTCATTCCGCGTTGGACGTTGACTGATCGTAGCGACGGCGCCTTATCCCAGTTTTCTGGCTGAGATCAAAGGAGGAAGCGTTGCGCGGAAGCTTTCTAAGTTGTCTACAAATTGTTCCCTAATGCATGTAGTGTACCTGCGCCGCCGTCGGAAGACTTCAGCGCTTAGTGGCTTCTCGCTGCATCTTTTCTCATGTATTCCTGACTTCTTTCTCCTCCTAGCCATAACATTTTTTTTTGCTTGTTTCGCGCCTTAGGAGCTTCCACGCCTATTCAGAACGTAGCTGGAGCTTGACACATATGGATTATGAGAAGCAAAAAGAAAAAAAGAAAAGACGCCGGCAAAGTTCATAGAAGCTCCCTTAAAATGTGAGGAATTTCGAATTCTGCGGGCGTTTGCTTAGGGGCGCGCTCTTGGAGCTTTGTTTTGACACTTATCTCTTTGCGTGCAGCTCTGCGAGCAGCTGAAGCTGGCATTAAGTGCCGCTCTTGAAGCCGTCTGAGAAATGAGCGCCCATGGTTGATATCAAAGCGTGGCCATCGGGCCCGCAGAACAAGAAAAAGAAGACTCCCTAAAAAAAATAACTAATTTTAAGCTCAAAGTATGAAGGTGGCGAAACATGAAGGTCTGACTCGAGAAGTTAGGTAAACGCTTGTGTAGGTGTCCAAAAGTAAATGGCTACTGTCAAGAGCGAAAGAGAGAGAGGAAGATGAACAGAAAGGCAGGGAGGTTAACTAGGCGACGCCCAGTACGCTACCCTACACGTGGGAAGGGGAACGGAGGGAGAATAGAAAGGGGACAGAGAGAAGGGAGATAACTTTTCCACGTGTCCGTAGGCCCTTATTAACAGGGTGCACAGGACACACACTGAAAGTTTATGACCTTGAACTCAATCCCGTTTGTCCTTCAAGAACTTGAAAAGTGCCTTCACAGCTGTCCTCTGCGATGAAGGTTTAGTCCAAGGACCCAGAATCTTTGCTTCAATAAGTGGACGAGGATATAAGCGGCGGAGCGTTGCAGCCAGGAAGACACGCTCACGCTCAAACCAAGGGTAGTCACAAAGTAGGTGCTCAATTGTCTCGTCACACCCGCAGCTCTCACACGAAAGAGAGTCTGTCATAAGCGGTTAAGTGGGAGCAGGCATTTGTAAACGCCACTCCCAGCGACATGTGACACAACAGCGTAGCATCGCAGCGGGAAAGGCCAGACAGAGAATTGAGTTGAAGTAAGGGGTCGAGGTGGTGCAAGCGGCATGCCGAGTTTCCAGGGAATGACCAAGACGCTAAAATGATATTTCGGCCAAGCACTCGCAGATGTGTTGCTGCATCGGCTCTTGTCAGTGGTATCTAGACAATGTTGGCATACTCAAGTGCGCCGCACGAGCTGCAGCGTCAGCTGCAATGCCAGAGTGTCCCGGCATCCACTGGAAGACGATGTCATGACCCTCTTCTTGGGCCTGGTGTTGGAGATGTCTTAATTCAGCTACGAGTTGATCGTGATCGCCATGACGTAAAGCAGAATTAAGACACTGTAGGGCTGCTTTTGAGTCGCAGAACACAGCCCATTTGTGGGGTGTTTGTGCACCGATGTACTGCACAACCGCACGAAGAGCGGCCATTTCTGACCCGGTGGAGGTTGTCCGATGCGAAGTTTGCTGGATAATACTGGCCTGTCTTGCAGGAATGACCACGGCGTAGGTTTGAACTTGTACCTGAGACCGAACCATCTGTATACACATGAGTGCGGTCACTATATGTGGCGTGGAGTAGGTAGAGTGTCCACTGTTAGCTACTTCAAAGTACCCAGGCACATCAGCAGCTTTAAGTGCTCCCCATTTGTCTTCTTATGTGGGGTTTTGTCAAACGAAAATA
>NC_135497.1:113808671-113905355 GCF_052857255.1 Amblyomma americanum | reverse complement strand
TAGACCGCCCATGGTAGTGCTAGGTGGTCTCGAGGAAGCTCCATACAAACTGCCATAGTGCGAGTGCGCCAGCTTTCCCTCTAGTTAATAGTAAGAAACTCTATGGTTTCAGCCTCCCTCCGCACCTCGGTGGGGTCGCCACTGCCCACCGCTCCGCCGCTGCAACCGCCGTTCACTCCGAAGGAAGAATGCGCGCTCGCTCCCAGTTCGGCCCGAGTCAGTGGTAACCGTCAAGCCTTATATTTGGCCTCTTTACGCAAAGACCGCGCAGTCAGCCCCTTAGCCATGGGAGAAAATCTGAAACAACGGATTAACGATTGCGCGCTCTCTCATTGCGCCCGACTGCGTATTGTCGAACGTATGCTTCGAGCACTGACGTCAACACGTTCTACCCTTATATTTTGGCTAAAAGGCAAGGCTATCAGCTTACACAGTTCGTCTTCCGGCAGGTTCTTTATGAGTGTGTAGAATGATATGCGGCATGTAATACTTGGATGGCAAGTTTCTAAGAGTAAGGATTCTGCAGAGCAAATATATCTCCTGAAATTTCAGGCGCAGCTGCTTTAAGTTTCCAAAACAGCGGCATTAGCAAAATTCATGGTTGCTACCCCGGAGAATACGTCATGTCATTCGCGAAAGGAACGGTTATAGACGGAACTCAACCCTGGCTGCAGGAGCAGAGCACGTTGCCTACACGCGACGTCCAAGATTTCCTCTTGTAAAGGCATTTTGAAGTTTGGCGGCGTCTCACGACCGCCCGTCCCACCCCATGACAACGCGAAAATTAATTCACTTGTTTACAGTAACTGCAAGCATGAACAAACTGTCAGCAAAGCAAAATTAGTTACGAACTGCGCTCTGTCTTAATAAAATCGTCCTTTACGAGCGAGCACACTTATCTGAGAGGCGATGACTACCAGCTTTGCATTATTCTCCTGCATATCTGTAGCCTCGTAATCGCTTTCGATAAACCTCCCGTGAGTATGAACTTGCCTCACGTCATTCAGGAAACAATGTAAGTAGCACCACAAAAAGAAGTTTTCCGCAACTTAGCGGAGCTCCACCTAAACCTCACAGCAATGCGCGTTATTCCGGCTGGCTTAGCTTACAATGTAAGGAAATAAAAATGAACATTTGCAGTGCTCACATGTTAGTAAAAGTCCCTGAATTTAATAGAATAGAGGGCATTGAGCATTCAAGTGCATAATCTGAAGTATTTTACAATGATTTAAACCAAATATTTTAGGCAGTTTCAGGACGCGCCGCAGGTTGAATATACGTGGACAATAAAAAAATGGCGCTCTTTATGATAGCTGAAGTCACTCATTGGACATACATACTTTCTGAAATTGCAATACTCAGTACGCGTCAATATCTGTGGCAGCATACGCAGCTTGTACTGTTTGCTTCTGTTACTTTCTGTTAACGTTAGTCAGGTCAGAATGACGACAAGGAAGCTTGCGTCCAACTAGAAAATTGTTTATTGGGCTAAAATCGTGTCCTCAAACAGAAAGCATGCAGTTCGGCGGCGCAGCGATAAAAGCAAGTGAGCTCGGTCAACGAAGGCCAGAATGACGGTCGCTCTCAGCCTTGCAAAATTTAAAGGTAAAACACGCTTAATGCGCTTACGACAGTTTTGAACATGAAGAGAAACTTGCACGCTGCTACAGTCATTCCAGAGAAATCTGGTGGCCTCTCGTTTCACAACAAAATCGGAAAGACCGCGGGCCAGTGGCTTCCAGCACAGAACAATGCATTACAATGCTTCTTGCTCGCACTTTAGTAATTAGCATTATTTTGAGATATCGATACAGGCCTGTGTTGGTCTGTAATCAAACCCATGGCCCCGAATGCAAATCATCAGTACCGGTGCCTCCTATATCCTTCAGTGTCCGGAAAAAGGACAAAAAAAACACATAGCGCCCCCGAAAAAGGGTTCTCGGTCGCTCGTCGCGCTCTTGTCGTATCGTCTCCATGAAAAACCGCGTTTGTATTCGCGCGTGCAGTGCCAGGCGTTTTAGACGTTGCCAATGCAATGATGGGGCAGAAATGGGGCCTGGGAGTGCGAAGGTGGGCGGCGGGATCTAAAATATGTTTTTCACGCTCGCTACCCACCACAAGGGCCGAAAATTAGAAGCCATGGCGCGCACATGTGCTTCGAGAAACTCGGCGTTGCAAGCACGCTGCGCGCCCCATAAAAAAAAAAAAAAGTTCCGGCGACGCCAGGTGCTGCACTGAATCCTGTGTACAAAATGGGTGTACAGCATATTTTGTGAGGCTTTCATTAGGATTGAAACAAACGAATGATGACGAAAATTATTTACGGTCAGAAGGTCAGAGCATCAGCTGGGTGCTTCCTGGAGAGTGGGCCTTTTGGCAAAGTACCGATCTATACCCTGTCTGTCGGTGATACTGAACGAGAACTTTGCCAGAAGAGGCCTCGCGAAACGCCGTCATAAGCTTCATCAGTTTTAGTTTGCGCTTCTCGTCGTGATCGTCTTTGCACTTCTATAGTTTTGACGCACGGAGAGCTGAAACTTCATGATCCATCAATGTTGTGAGTGGTTTCGGGAATGTGGGATTCTCTTTCAATGTTTGTCCGGCCGTTGAAATCATATAGGAGGCACTGTCAGTACAAACACGGCAAGCTGCTCAGCCAATGAGAGGAGAGAAAAAAATACGAGGGCCTCAGGCACCGTTGAAGCATAGGCTGCGGTGGTAGCAATACGCGATCCATCTTTTCACGTCCAGTGGGCAATGACACCACGTGGGGATTCTCGCGTCTAGCGTCAGATACTCTGGCTGCGTATACCGAGAGCCCGCCAAGGCGCGCGATGACAGATAGATTGTCGTCCACACCCAGACAAGGAAAGTGCGCCGTCCTTCGGCAAGCAGCGTGGGAACTCCTTGGCGAGCTCCGGTAGACGTGTCTGGCGTACTGGAAAGTCAGCAGAGGAAACCATGTGGAATGTTGAGTGTGTGTGCGAACGACTGTTGGGCTAACGATGGGCGGTGCCACCAGTGATGTAGCGCGTGCTGATTCATGTAAAACACAGTCATTAAAAGGTAATTTCTTTACTGTGGAGCGTACTCCTTTGATATACAAGGAATTCAAATGCAAATGATACCGGTTTAAAAATATTTAGGACGATCACGAAACTTGATGCGACAATTCTGCGAAATCAGTTGGATTTACCCTCGATGACTACTTTGATACTTCTACTCTACTGAAATCTTTTACTCTAAGCCGAGGCTTCACACATGCGACAGATTTTTTTTCTGGAGTGAGGTAGCTAGGCTCAGTGGAGCCCTGGAATAGGGGTCCAACCTTGCTTAAGAAGAGGCCTCAAGTCGCCAGCGCAGTGAAGACGACGGAGGCCTCGAGACGCCAAGCCCTTGAAAGCACCCTAATAAAGTTTCTCTCTCTCTCTCTCTCTCTCTCTGGCTCTCTCTCTCTCTGGAGGGGAAGGAGGGCTAGGGAGGTGGGGTGTGGAGGTGGCTCTCGCCGCCGCTTTTACGGCGAGAGCCGTTATACGGACCCCGCCCTGAGCCTTCGCGGGATCAAGTCCGTAGAATCTGGCGGAGATCCACGCACTGGAGGGTGCTGCGGAGGGGGGCACCTTCCGGTCCGGAAGCGCCCATCACTCATGACGCCATAACGTTGACTGCTCAGAATGGAATGACATCATGCATGACGCCATGATAACGTGGTATGCTGACTAGCGAATGGCAGTTATGCGTAGGTTGGTCCAAAACAATCTTTGATTGGCATTTACGTGCACCCGAAGTGGACTACTGCCGTTAGCGTAAGAAAGAATACGAGAGAAATAAGAGAAAAGGAGGAGAAAATTGGGGATGCCGTCGTGGAGACAGAAATGGACATAATGGCTTTCGCCGAATGTTTTAACCAAGACCTACAGAACTAGAGACCTGAACATTTGGCACTGTTCCAGCGCGCACCTTCTAGTTCATGCCTTTTGGCGCTACGGAACGGCAGCTACGGGCGGCTTGGCGCTACAATTAACCTGTTGAGCAAGATGGCGTCAGTTATTTTACTTCAAGGATGCAATAGTTTTGTCATTTGTCTGCGTTGTGAGTATTCAACCTTTATCCATTGCCTAGCAAAGATGCCAGAAAGTCTCACGCCTGGCATGAGCGCAAACAGAATATTCACCGCTAGGATTTGAAGAAATCCCATATTTGCATCGTTCATTACTAGGTTTCAAAATAATAAGGCAGGACAAATGCACAGGGAGGCAGTGAGAGGAGAGAAATCATTTGTCGAAACCAGACGATGATGATGATCATGACAGACGAACGGGTCAACCGAGCGCCGTCAACGGCCAAAAAGTTAACGAAAGTTGCCGCACGCAGTCCCATAGGACCCCGCCAAATATGCATGTCTCTAGTTCAGTAGGTCTTGGTTTTAACCAAACCTTAGCCTAGTTTAGCAAATGATTTTTTTTTCTTTCCGCTGATGCGTGGCTTCTAGTGTGTGGAGGCCTTGTAGAGGAAGGATGTAGGTGGTTTGGTGGTGGGTAGTCCCTTCTGGAGGGTATGGTTGGGTGACGGGTGGTGTATGCATGCTTCTGCAGGGTGAAGTGAATGAGGTCAGGGCGGTGGATAGAGGGTGGCGGTGGGCGGGTGGCCCACTATCTATGTGGGGCGATGGGGAGGTGGCTGGTGGGAGTAATTCTGGACGGTGGACGCTCTTCGCTTGTGTTGGAGGCTTCACTTCAAAAAACATCAGGTTCCGGGGGTTAGGGGGGGGGGGGGGGGAGAAGCTCTGCTTTCACACTGTAGTGTCTTCCCAAATGAAAGCCAGCGCCACCTAGGCGCACTGCCGGACGAGTAAGAAGAGGGCCCGACCTGGGGATGGGGGCTAGAGGAGACAACATGGCGATGCGCGCCAGTTTGGTTAAATAAGGTAATTTAATCAGTTGTATCGGCCTCAGGCGTTCCTTCAAGAAAGATGCCCCGAGCGGGCAGAGACGCTACATGCACTAACAAATGTACCGCGAACGCCGAAACCGATTTCATATTGTATCAACGTCCTCCTTTTTACGAGGCGGTTTTGTCTTAATTCAAAACGCACTGAGTAAACGTAAATAGTTCGAAGCGACAATGTTATCTGGAAGGCATGAGATGTGGTACGTTGCTGTATATACTCGCAGAAGCTTTGAAGCTCAGCTGTCACTGCGTTGTGAAAGAGGCGATAATGCGGGTTTTCCCGACCGCATCTCCGCCCTGGGACAACGACTGCTTTGTAGGCCCCAGCCTATATGCAGCAGCATGGGGATTTTGCGAGCCGCACGGAAAGTGATGCTACCCCAGTCAGCTAGCATGCATAGCCAGAAATTCCTCTTTTGTTTTCCTGTCGGAAGACGCCCGCGTCGTACACGACTCTGTCGCTTCGCTCTGACTGCACGCATAACCAGTTCAGGGGGTGTTTTGTCACCCTGTAGGAGCCTTAGTAGCAGCACATCAATTTCCGGCCGAAATATCTGCATATGGCGTCGCGCCCAATGCGAGAAGGCCCGTGTGGTGTGACTACCTCGCGCGATGACTGATATGGAGCCTTCGGTTGAATCGTTTCCCATGAGGGCAAGGAAAGTAAAAAAAAAACTGCGCGTTGGGAAAAAAAACTACGAAAACCTTGCCGGCGTATATCGTGACGAAGAGCAAATTTAAACCAAGCAGCGCTTTTTCACCGAAGTTCTAGCTGCGGCCAGTGTGACCACAGCTTAGTGACGTTTTACAAGAACGTCTATCCTTAGTTAGTTCAATGTTTAGGGGAGACCGAAACCCGCAGGGTGCAGTAGATTTGTAATAAGGGAGTAATTACTCATTAGCATCCACCCAAACAAGAATAATCCTCCCTTTTCGAAAATAGTGCAGTTTGCTGCTTCTCGTTGTGGTCCACAACCTCACAAATTGAACATTTTCATGCATCTTCTCAAGTAGTTTTCATGATTCAAATTTTATTTAATCGAACTTCGAAATTAGATAACTACGAAATAAGAGTACTATCTGCACGAGATAACCGCAAAAGATCGCGCCGAGTTTTTGTTCTTGAGAAGTGGGCCAGTATATCTTGCAACCTTATGTTCATGTAACTTGAAGGGCCTTGCGTACATGCTTGCGAAAGTCCCAGTCACGTCCATCGAATGTTTTGTCTGCTTTCTTTTTATCAGTCATCTCATGGAGGCAGAAGGAATTCTTTTCATTTAGGCTGCTTCCTTCGAATACTTGCTGAATCCCTTTTGCAGAGAGAGATGACGGTTTATTTCCGCACCATGTTCGGCGTTGGAATGTGCCTACTTACATATGCTTATATGACAGCTTGCTTCTACGTGCAGAGAAAGGGAGGTGGTAGGGTAGATAGTGAGCCAGTTCGCCCAAGGGGTCGGGCTTTAGGGCTAGTCGAAGGTGCTTCCGGAGTGTCGACAATCGCAGAATGTAAAATGGTTACCTATTAAGGTCATTGGAGTGGCCTCCAACCGCACCAATATACATTGTCTTCACGTGAGAAAGAAATGAAAGGTGAGCCTGTTGAGTCGGAGTTCTCTGACGGTGACCTACCGCTGACCCGATCACTCGGTTTTCTTCTTGGGACTTGGCGACGCGTTCTCTCAGCTTCTGCTTGGAGTCGCATAATAAAGCTGCCATTGCTGACGAGTCGAGGCTTTGTTTCTCTGCTCCGGCGCCAAATCCGCGCAGCGTTCCAGACGACGCAGACACTTCCGGGCGCTAAGATAATCAAGCCCCATGATCTGGCTGCGGCGCTTCAGCCCCCGCATAACGAACATACCAACCAGGGAGGAAGGAAAGAATTAAGGAGAGGCCGTTGCGTCGCAATTTTATGAGCCGGACGTGAGGGCTCCCCCCCCCCCCCCCCCCCCCCCCCCCAGTTGGCCGCCGTCTCAGCACATTAGCGCATGCGCAGCAGACAGTGAAGCAGACGACGCCGCTGCATCTAACGTTACTATTGTCTGCGCCATCGGCTAAAGACTCCCATGCAGTAGCCTTTACGAAAACATGTGACTTCCGGCACATATTTGTCATGCAGCTCGGATAGCAAGGCCTCCCTTTAGCTTTCCTTCCTCCATGGTACCATCATAGATGACGATGCCCCCCCCCCCCCCCTTTTTTTTGTCAACGCGGTAGGCGACGCCAGATGCGCTTTCGTGCGGTCACTAACAACATCCTTAAAGCGACGCTATCTGTTATTAGCGCGTCCATTTAATTTCTAGAGGGTGGCGCCGCCTGTGCTTCAGGTACCAGTTATGCCCGCGCAACACGCGCACGAGAAATGCCAGTAAATGTTTAATGCCTTAAGTTTAAGGGCAAAAGAGCTACAACTGGGGCTAGTTGGAAATGCATCCTTGAAGGTATTGGTGAGCGCTACCAAAATACGGAAACGGACGAACACACAAGACAAGCGCTTGTCTTGTGTGTTCGTCCCTTTCCGTATTTTGGTAGCGCTCACCAATACCTTCAAGGATGCCTTAAGTTTGTTAATCCCATTATTTTCGGAGTTCGTGCTACACGTCCAGATTTAATGTCATTATACGTGCGTCGCGATGAAGATAACGTCTGCAAGCGAGTCAAATGTAATCAGTGCTAAAGAGCACGAAATCTCGGGGAAGTTGTCCAAATGTAACATAAAAATTATTTTGTACAAAATACACTTGTTCTTGATTGTCAAGTCGAAAAAAGTAGCCTTAAGCTCGCGTGTCAGTCAGTGGTGTCAGCGCACAAGCCGAGAGTATGTCAGAAGTGACAGCCGAAATGGCGCCATTCGCATCAAAAATGCAGTAGACGGGCCTCATCTAACTGAAAACAATTTAATACTTGATTGGAAGTTGATAACAAATTTGCCTGCTTTTCTGCGCTTGGAACGGGGTCGAGAGTACGCATTTCTTGGGCGAGCGAATGGGTTGTGGCGAACTCAGTAAGTTGCGAATGGCAGTGAGGCTGATGCCATTAAATTTTCGCGTCTCAGATTGCGCCGTAGTTGTTGACGTTGGCGAGAATGGGCGCTAAAAGCGCTTCATGTTTAATGCCTACAAAAAGAAAAACAGCCAAGATAGGGGGCCGGCGTCGGCACTGGCTATATACCGACGGCAACTATACAGGAACCCTGGAGGCAAGTCACCCCGGCAAACTCACTGCACGGCAACGGAAAGTGGTGTGCATAGCTGAATGTCTCAGCGTAACTTTACGTTCCCTTGAAGTATCCCGCTTGTCCTGAGCATTATTTTTGAATAATTTCATCACAACGCAGCGGGGAAACGTGCGAAAGAAATTAAGCTGACGCGAGCCATCACAGTTACGTGCACATCCTCCGCGGTGTCGTCGCTGCTGCTCTGCTCTGGCGCTGGCATTTAAAACGGAATGCTTATCTAGTTTTTTTGTTTCCTCAGATCCTCATTTTTATGCGCACTATAGCTTCGACTCTGCAACTATAGGCACGCCACACAGCAGTTCCAGTGAATTTGTTTCAGGTACCACGTGTCCTGTTGTGAAGCGTCGATTTCGCTTCGTGATTATTAACACAGGAGTTTCCACAGTTGTCGCCGTTCTATCAGAAGCATGCGCGATCTTCCTCTTGCAATGTTTGCGAGCATTTTCCAAAGAAGATGCAACGCCTTTATCGCTGCTCCAACCTCAAGCAAATGACACACTACTACGCAAACCATCCACACGTGGGGCACTTCGAATGAAATTTGAAGCTGTGCGTTAGCAAAACTTGGCTGCTAAAGAAAGTCACAATCACTGTATATAGATACGATAACTTTCAATCTTATACGCTTGCGCGCCCCTTTATATTTTGGCGAATGCATGCGTAGCAGGAATCATGCCTTGTCGTGTCTCCCCACATCCCGGTCCAATCACCGTCCGCCTCAACAGGTAAAAAGCATAGCGACAGCTTGGCGCAAGCACTGGAAAGCCTTGCCGTTTTATGCCATAGCGACAGCCTAATAGGCGCTCCCCGTTCTTTTAATCACGCAAAGCGAATGCGGTGAAGCTACTTCAGCAGCGACAACGTCTCCTGAACAAAGGCAAGCGCTGCCCATCAAATCGAAGACGGACCGACCGGTACTCTAGTGAGCTCAGGGGCGCCGTACTACCCTTGTAGCGAGGCTGTTCGCGGGAGGTGCCCACTCCGGAGAAGGAAGGACATCGGCTAGTGAACATCCAGGCCTCGTTGGACACAAAGCATTCGGACACGTGCAGGTATCTGACATATCCTCGGCTGATCGTGGCAATCATCATCATAATTGGCGTCTGCGGAAGCCCCTGTGTGGCCAGAACAAACAGAGTTCTCGTGCCCTTCTCATGAGCACAATTGTCGCTGCGTGGATTTCGCCTCGTAAGTGTTCCCGGTGTCCACCAGAGCAGTTTCCTTTGGGAGAAATCGTCAAGGCGTTAGCTTCCTCTGAAGTATCTTCAGGTTCTTCAGGCATAGTCATGGGCTCTCTTGTTTGCTGCTGCAAGCCCCCGGAGGCAAAAGACGATGAACGTCTGCCACTGGCATCTCAAGCGGACTCCACTCCGGTGTATCAGTCTATCGCATCCAACATACCCGAGTTTAACCAGCCAGCGCACCAACCAAAGGCGTCGCAACCTCCACCCTTGCCAGTTCTGCGGCGGCGGGCTGCTACGCGAGCGAGGGCGGTCACTTTCGGCGAGGAATCCAGCGGCGACTCCGAACCAAACATCCCTGGGCCCCCAACTGCGAGCAGCGAAAAAACTCGCTCCGGAGACGGCGACAGCGTCAACAGCAGCACTGCCGATACCCATACCGGAGGGAAGTCTGCCGCACCCACAACAGATGCCTAAGTGGTGCGGTCGGGTTCATCGCCGACGACGTTCACGGTAAGCTGGCACAACCTGTTACTCGCTAAAGGCGACAGGGTTCCAGGCTTCCTTGAAATCTCCGCGCTGCAGGCTTTGAATTTTTGAAGCTCGTCTGCCTATGAAAGCCGAAGTTTTAGTGATCATGCTGTGTGGGCAGCCAAGCGTATACTGCGTGAACGCGGTCTGTCCTTTTCTGAAATGTAAAGACGTCGTTCGTGGACACCGTTTATTTAGCCACCGTAAACTGCGCAGCCTAATCTTCAGTCTCCCCATCCTGCCACCCCGGCAATTCCGCGCACCGAGGGCACTACCTGGCGCGCTGCTCAAACACGCTATCTCCTTATACCCCGCCTAATTAAGCCACTACACTGAGAGTCGACCGGGTTACCTGGCTTGCTCTTATTGCGGCGGGATACCCGAGACCCCTCACCTTCTCTGGCACTGTCTGCACTTTGCATCCCTGTGAATCTCTGCCCTCTCCCATATATATGCCACATATTCTTCCTTAGAGGCTCGGCTGACGGACGCGTCCACTCCGGCGACCAACATGTACTACGCCCTAGTGCGCCTGGCTTTAAGCTGGGCATCTCGGGTAACATGCCCCCAACATAATTTCTACGACCCTGTCTCGTACATTGCGCATGAACTTAATGTTTTCTTTTTCGGCGTTGATAGTGAACATACTTTTTTTTCCTTCCTTCAGGTCTGCCCCTACTCGACAGCAGTCAAGAGCCTTTGTTACTGCTGCATTTGCACGTCATGTGTTCACGGCCAAACGCCACACGTTCATGCGTCCTATATACTGCTGTTTTATGCCTTACCTCCCCTCGTTCTGCGTGTTTCAGCCCTTCTCCTGAAATAAACCTTTGGTTTTAAACGTCACTCGTGTCTTGCGATTGCATTATTCTTATTACAGACCATGTGGCTGTACAGAGTTTCGGTAATACGTGATTCGCATATAAAAGACGAGACGCAGGCCAGTGGCTGCACTGTTTGAACTGAAGGTATTACATAGACGGTCTAACATGTGAGACGGAGTGACGAGCGGATGGATGACTGGAAGGTTGGAGCGTCCCCTTTGAAACGGGGCAATGGTAGTTGCCACCATGCTCAGTTTTTTCCTTCATTTTGTTTTACTCTGCTGTAAGTTAATAAAATTCGCCATTTTCTTCAAAATACGTCTTCCTACACTTTGAAACTTATGTCACCTCTCTGCTTTTGAGCCACCAGTCCTCCAATCGCTTTTTGCTAATTTACACCGCAGATTTATTTACATCACTATTGTTATCTCTAAAGCCTCCGGAAGAGTGACTGTGCCTGCATCGACATCGGGATGGATACCATCACATTTTAGAATGAGGTGTTCTATTGTTTCTACAGATTTACCACACACAGCACATGTGTCATCTTCTTTGTTAAATTTCTTTTGGTAGCTGCGCGTTCTAAGACGCCCTGATCTAGCTTCAAAGAGGAGGGCACTGCCTCTTGAGTTATCATAAAACGTTTCCTTCCTGATCTGCCTTTTCCAGCATCGATATAGTTCTACACTATGCTTCTTTTTCATTGAATCTATCCAATTTTTACCTTCGACGTTTTTAACCTGTAGTTTAATGCTCTTTCTTTCTCCTTCCTCGTCTCTGGCAAACTTGCCGGCCAGCTTTCTAGTACAGGTATTTAAATACCTTAGCTGCCCACCTGTTATCATCCAATTTCCTCAGGCGTTCTTCGTATAGTACTTTACTCTGAGCTTCCCGTGCTTCGAACGTTGCCCAGCCCATATCCCCCTCTACTGCCTCGTTTGTGGTTTTCCCGTGGGCACGTAGTGCTAATCTTCCAACCGTTCTCTGATTTACTTCTAATCGCGACTGAACTTCAGCCCTTAAGCATAGAACCGCATTCCTGAAAGTAAGCCCCGGCACCATTATTCCTTTCCAAATACCTCTGAGGACTTCATACCTGTTGTACCCCCGCAATGCACTATGTTTGATTATCCCGGCAACTCTTCGCCCTTTTGCTATGAGAGACTGTTCGTGCTTTTCCGTGTACATATGCCCTTCGTTTACCCATACCCCGAGATATTTGTATTCGGCCACTCGGGGTATTTCATAGCCTTGTATTGTAAGCTCCTGATCAGTTGTGCCGTTGAAAACCATCACACCTGACTTAGTTGCGCTAAAACTGAAGCCTAGACTGTCTCCTTTGTCTCCACAGCAATTCAACAAAGTTTGCAAATCTTCCTGGCTATCTGCTAACAGTACAATATCGTTTGCATACGCATGCATTAAACCCGGTAGTCGTTGCTCAACAACCTTTCCGCCTTTCAGCGACCTTTAAGCGACAACTACCTGCAGCTCCGTCCAACGACGAGGACATGAACCAAGAGATAAACACCGAGAGAGCTGACAGCGTCTCCTTTCGATGGGTACAACCCTACGGCGATAACTATTGTAAGAGCACGTTTGCGCAATTAAGTGGCAGAAACAGTTTGTAATAAGTTCTTGCGGCAGCACAAAAATCTCAGGGATGGATCGTATAGGAATGACATAAGGCGCAACAAAGGTACTCCCCTACGTTCTCGTAACACCCAATATGCTGACACAGGCGCGCTAGTCTGCACCCTCGTGCCGGTGTCTGTCTCAATCAGTTGGTGCATGCTTCGTATCTGCAGAGGTGCCACCGCTAATCTTTGGTCATCGCTCAGTCATTTCACGTTCGCTCGTCCGCAACTACAGTCGTTACTGGATGAAATCTGATATCTGGCACTATGGTAAAGCGTACAGGGGCAGCCAAGGGTAATCGCAGCACACGTGCGCTGACCGCACTGCATCAGTGCGCACCCGAGCAACATCGGCGTTTGAAACTGATGAGTGCGCTTCCGCAACAGACGCCGACTACTTCAGCAGTGTACCCCTCATCCCTGCCTTTTCGTTCGCTTCAGCGCCAGAGACTACGTTCGCGCTGGCAGCGGCGCCAACCCTGTAATGCGGGCCGTCTTGTACGATAGACAAAAAAAAAATGTGAATAGTGTCGTTTATGCTCGCAACAGTGCACAGCTCCTCACGTATATATTCTGACATATTTATCAGGGAAAAGTTTGCCTCGATTCCTAGCATCCCGAAAGCCGGCTGAAAGATTACTGACTGCGAAAACAAACCGCATCAGCAAAACAAAGTAACAATTTCAGCGGGCGTACTTCCGCACAGGCAGGCGATGATTTTTAATTTTGCTATTGATTTGCCGTTTGCACTTGAGTATGTGGGAAGTTTAGTTGTTTTTATGAGTTGACGAGTTACCATAATTTGCTCAATATATATTTAAGCAATAATCGTATTTTTCGTAAGTTTGTCAATTGACGAATCTTGTCTGTCGTTCTCACTGCATGGGCGCTACAGGTATAAAGTCACGGCTGCTTGAACTGCGTTGAACGCACCTTGGAAAACTCATTCTGGTCTCTCTCTCTCTCCCCCTCTCTCTCACGTGACATGCGTGCGCGCGCTGTTATCCGGCGCTGCATGAGACATGTGTTTAAGCTCACTTGCCTGGTATTTCAGGGTATGCGTACCATGCGCGCTAAGGCTTGTGAGTGCGTTGTTCCAAGATGAACTACGCGATGAGTGATTCCAGTGAAAACCACTGCGCTGCAGGAAGAGGAGAGGAATTTGAAGCTGTGCAACCAGACATAAACGGCGCGAAAACCTAATGTGCTCTTGTTTTGTTGCCCTTTACTGTGCACCCTCTTGGCCTCTGGGACTGGACAGCGTTAAGAAATTTGCTGCCCAGGTAGGATAGGATAGGATAGGATACACTTCATTGCTCTAACAAGGTCTTTCGGTCAGTCAGAGGTCTTCATCTTCAAGCAGATGTCTCCCTCCGTCTTGCAGAGGTCGGCGCCCCTATTCCAGGGCACCGCTGAGTTTGGCCGCTCGCTGGGCATGGATGACCAATCCTCTTTGGAGGATTCGGTTGCCGCTGGAGAGCACACTCTCCCACTGCTCCGCACTCGGATTTTCTGAGCCACGGAATGCTTTATTTCTGTCACATTCCCAAGTAATATGGTATAGGGTGGGTGTTGCACCGCACCATGGGCAGATGTCCCTGTATTGGTTCGGGAACATTTTACTAAGGATGTGTAAATTGGGCGCGGCGGCACTGCAAGCATGCGGTACGATAATTCGCTCGTCTACTTTTTGCAGATAGCTGTCACCTTGATGCTGGTGCCAGCAACCTACGGACCGCAAGACTATGCAACACAGTCATCGTTAACCCGACTCTCCGATGAATGTGAACACCACGTGCTGACGGCTTTACCAAAGCTGGACTGCCGCGGCATAACCATGACTACCCATTTCCTGGAACACAGAGCGCAGACTCAGAATTCGGCGCACCTCTGGCGGAAAACCGGACGCGTATAAAAGTACGCCACAGGCATCACGGCACCATTGGGCGCGGCGGCACTGCAAGCATGCGGTACGATAATCCGCTCGTCTACTTTTTGCAGGTGAGCAAAAAATTTGGCAAATGTATTCGTTCAGATGATCCATTCTTGGTAGTGCTGCAGTGCCCAAGGCTGCTGTGTCCTTTGCTGTATGATTTGGCATCTTATGTACGAAAACAACTTCTGTTGACTGGAGACATCGAGTCAAACCCTGGCCCCGACATGGCCCAAGTGATGAAACAACTTCAAGAAATAGCGACGGACCTCAAAGAAATCAAGGAGAAACGTTTAACTTCCATAGACGAAAAGTAGAAAATCTTGCTATCCTCGATAACAAGATCTCGCGCTGTTTGAACGAGGTGGCCAGCCTGCAGGGGGTGGTTTCAGACCTTGAACTGAAACTTGACTTCTCAATTGGCGAAGACCACTCGGTACGGGTACGCGATATCAGGAGGAAACTATGGCAGTGTGCAAAACCAAATAAGGATAGTGGAGACAAAGTACATTTGGTATACGATAAAATACGCATAAACGGAAACCTTTACCGTTGGGATGACACAACAAACGATAAGGTACTCATTGAAACAGATTCACACGTTCCACAGGAACCTGATTCACCCCCCAGCGAAAAAAACGAACAGGCAGATGCACCGGCGTCGCGCACCCGTCACAAAGCGAACCGTCCCAAATAAGCTTCCTAAACATAAATGCCCGCAGTATTATAAACAAGACAGACTCACTGGAATCCTTGCTTCTGTGCCTGGAACCTGATTTTGTGGCCGTAACCGAAACGTGGCTATCATGCGATGTCCGGAACGCTGAGATTACACCACCTACGTATTCTGTCATACGAAAAGATAGAACACGTGGCGGCGGAGTGGCTATCTTCATCAAAAATAAAATACCATACACAGTCTTGCCGGACGTCGAAAACGTCGAGGCGTTATTTTGCAAACTAATCTTTGGCTCACGTAGCATTACCGTTGGATGTGTTTCCCGAGCCCTACAGCCGATCGTGACTGTATGTGGTCTCTATATAATTACATGTGCCGCTATGCTTTTGGGCCCAGATTAATACTACTCGGCGATTTCAATCTTCCTGACATCAACTGGCAGACGTTAGAGTTTAATTCTCCTTCCTCAGAAATTATCATTGATTTCATGCTCAACTTCAACCTATCACAAGTAGTAAATCAACCCACACGATCACAGGGACTCGCATCGAACATCCTTGACTTGATATTTCTCAGCGATCATTTTCCTACTGACAAAGCTCAAACTGAAACCCTAGATGGAATATCTGATCACAAATTGGTTTTATGCAATGTTCCCGTCCATGATGCCGTAATCTCGTCTCAAACGCAAATTTTGTACCCTGATTTTTGTAACGCAGACGACACCAGTATCCTAGATCACCTGAATTTTGAATTCTCACATTTCGAGGTTTTCTCTTCCAACGCTTCAACAGACATTGAAATGTTATGGCTTAGGTTCAAAACCATTGTATTGCACTGCATTCAATGTTTTGTTCCAACTAAAACAAAGAAACAAAATCCCTGGATTACGCGGGACATCATTCACGCCAAGAGGAAGGTGAAAAGACTGCGAAAGCAATTGAAGTCAAATCCACAAGCCAAAAATCAACTTACAATAGCCATCCAAACAATGAAATTAAAAATCAAAGCAGCCAGAACTAACTACTTCGCAGAAACGCTTCCTAAGCTTTTGGAACGCGCGCCCCGGAAATTTTGGGATTATATAAACCCTAAAAAGAGTGAACCTGAAGGCTCAAGAGAAGTACACCATATTACTGCCACATCCCTAAACAACTACTTTCAATCGATTTTTACTAAAGATAACGGTTTTCATCCACACTTAAACTACAGCAACGAAAAGCAGCTAGAACCACTCACTGTGACCGAGTCAGGAATACTAAATTTATTACTTGCTTTAGACACAAAGAAAGGACTAGGCCCAGACAACCTGCCGAACTCATTTCTTAAGAGATATGCCGAATGGGCAGCCAAATATCTATGCATAATCTTTAACAAATCATTGTCATCCTGTGCTCTTCCGAATGAGTGGAAAATTGCAAAAATCATACCGATACACAAATCCGGAAACAAGGATGATGTCGCAAACTACAGGCCCATCTCACTCACTTCCACGACTTGTAAACTCCTGGAACACATCATCCTAAAACATATAACGACATACCTGGAGCAGGAACACATCTTATCACCATTACAGCACGGATTTCGAAGGGGGTTGTCCACAACTACGCAGCTAATTGAATTAGTGCATGATTTATCCTCCGGTATCGATAATCAAAGACAAATAGACCTATTACTATTAGATTTTTCGAAAGCATTTGACCGCGTATCCCATCGTAAACTAATAATGAAGCTGGAATCTGCATTAGGAAATAGCCCCATAGTTACTTGGATCAAAGACTATTTAACAAACAGATCACAATACGTCTCGCTTAGCCTGGAAAACTCGAACTTAGTGCCTGTAACATCCGGAGTTCCACAAGGTTGCGTATTAACCCCTGTCTTGTCCCTCATCTATATTAATGACTTACCATCAAATATTTGTTCTAACATCAGGCTCTTTGCCGACGATTGCATAATATACCGCGAGATCAGTTCAGCCGCAGACAATGTAGCTCTGAACGACGACCTTGAAACAGTAAATAAATGGTGTAATGATTGGCAAATGAACCTAAACGTAAAAAATCCGCCGCGTTATCAATAACCAGGAAAATACAAAAATCAGCATCTCAGTATGTCATTAATAATATCCCACTCCCCCAAGTCGTAGAACACAAATACCTCGGTGTAATCATATCCCATGACCTTAGATGGAACTCCCATATAACTCACATTACATCCAAGGCTCTAAAAAGACTCTTCTTCTTGAGAAGGCGCCTCAAACTAGCCCCATCAGAGACAAAACTATTAGCCTATAATACCCTTGTAAGGCCAATTCTTGAATACTCTAATATTGTCTGGTTTCCCTCTACTAAACAACATGTAAGTAAACTAGAACAAGTACAAAGGAAGGCAATCAGATTCATTTTTAATAAATATAGCCAAACTGACTCACCAACTGACCTTCTCCAGAAAGCTGGTATGCTTACCTTGCAGAAGAGAGCCAAACTTGCACGTCTTAGATTCATGCACCAGTTGCTCAATAATCAGCTGCATATTGACACTTCTACATATTTATCCTTTACAGATACCAGGCCCACACGCCATAAGCACTCTCATACTTTAAACGAGTACACTTTCCGGACCGACTGCTTTAAACACTCATTCTTCCCGCTAACCATACGCGAATGGAATACCCTTGACCCAACCATCACAAGCTGCTCATCATTAAATAACTTTGTAGCCCTCGTCGAACACCAACTGGGTACGGAATAAATGCTTTGCGCACCTTTGCATATGTACCCGCCTTCCAGTCAGGCACAGATCGTGTTCATTGTGTGCGCATTTCTACATGTTCTTCCGTTGCATTACCTTACATTTTTGCCTTTCATTTTTAAAATATTGATTCATTGGCTTCCAGTGTCTGTTCTCTGTTCCTTGATTACTGTTGTCTGTTCCGTCCATTTGAAAGTTTATACACTTTTACTTCTATTCTTGAGTTCTTGTTTAACATCTTACCCTCACAACGCTGAGTGTTTACCTTTGTGTTATGCTTGCTTGCCTTATTGTGCTTATTTATTAGACTGTTCAACTTATGCCCTTCCTGTTATAATCCCATATGGGATTGACAGTATGTACCAATAAAATAATAATAAAACAATAAATTGGGGAAGGTTCCGGTTTTCAGCTTCCTCCAGTAAACTGCTTCTTTTTGATCTAGTTTGTTGTGGGGAGGAGGATACTTTAGTCTCGTCCCTCTGTAATAATTTAGAATGTCGGAGTACGTCGGGATTACCCTCAAGAAGTCTTCCGGGTCTTCGTTCAAGAGTGCTCGGCTAGTGTACTCGCGAGCGACTCTATCGACCCTTTGGTTGCCTCCTATCTCGGTGTGTCCCGGTATCCAGAAAACGATGTGTCTAATGTAATCTTTGGGTAGGCCTGCGCGGAGGAGGATTTGGAGCGCTTTATGACCTATTCTGCCCAGGTAACTGTGCCCCGCTGAAGTGCGATATTATTTGCAGCCCTTACCACGGGGCTTACATGCAGTCAAAATTGAGAAGGGGAAGCCCAGGGCGTTACCACCCGCCCCGGACGCGAACTACGCTAGAAAGCTCACGCGATGTGTGTTGGCGTCCCACACAAGCGCGCAGCGGGCACAACCGCCGTCTCGCTCACATTAGAGGTAAGCGAGACGAGCTCTGCAGGTGCTGCGTTTTGAAGGAAGCGCGGTCACGGTCAGGCCATCGAGAAGACGGAGATGAGGGGCACCGCCGGGGTCGAGCGTCCGAAGCGCAGGCACGCTAATTAGTTCCGCACTGGCGCGCTAGGGCGCGCGGCGGTGCAGTTCGGTCTAAAGGATAAAGGGGGATTTAGTTCGGTTGCCGCTCGCATGCTCATTGATTTTGACTGCGCCTGTACATGATTCGGGGAACGCTCAGAGAGATGGGAGCAGCACAAGCACAGTGAAAGCTTTTATTTGAAAGCATCCCTTTTCGGGTAAATACGCAATACCGAGCGCCTGGAGTAAACACCGGTTCATGCATACAATGCATGCATGCGCCTGTAACATTAGGCCTGAGTCTGGGCTTCTCCGCACTCATTCTTCCCGCGTTCACTGTGTATCCGTCAGACAGTACAATTTCACCTATTGGTCCAGCCTTTATACAGCGCTCTTTTCTCATTTGCTGTTCTGCTAAATAATTAGGTAATTATTTTGCGTCCTTGCATGTGTGTGAATACTGCCTGTCAGCTGTCCTCCTAGTCATTTAGGATTAGTTTGGCATCGGCGAGAATGCCCCACCATAACTTAGCGACAGGTCTGGAAGCTGGAGGTGGAGTTCGCTTCAGGCCCCCACTGGCCGGGAAAAGTGTTGGACAAGTTCGAAGTGAAAGCGTTATCACTGACGGGTATGGACACGATATCACTTAGCCTGCTTTTTAATGCGACAGTATTATGAGTGCCATAAAGGTCAAAACTGTCCGGCGTTGGCGGCTGCGTCTGTGTGAAGCCTGCACCTACCAACCGTGGCAGGTGGTGTTTAAGGGGGATTTCCCTCTCTCCACATTTAGGGGAATAACGAAGATTAAGAATAGGGGAGCGCATATGGCAGGTTCTCTCAGATCATGAATGGCAGTTTACCAATATCCCTCAAGAGAAAAGTGTACAACAGCTGTATCTTATCAGTACTCACCTACGGGGCAGAAACCTGGAGGCTAACGAAAAGGGTTCAGCTTAAGTTGAGGACAACACAGCGAGCTATGGAAAGAAGAATAATAGGTGTGACGTTAAGAGACCGGAAGCTGGCAGAGTGGGTGAGGGAACAAACGCGGCTTAATGACATCCTAGTCGAAATCAAGAGGAATAAATGGGCTTGGGCAGGGCATGCAATGCGATGGCAAGATAACCGCTGGTCCTTAAAGGTGCACTAAAGAGGAATTTGAACTCGTCTTTTTACCGCGGTAACTCTGTCTGCACGTTCCGGGCATTCTTAGAAACTTCAAATTATTATCCTGTGCGGCCGATTGTCCTAATGAAATTGAATTAAACGTCAAGGCTCCCACCTTTTTTTGAACTGAACGCGGAATGCAGGCGGAGTCAACCAACGCGTGGAGAGCCTTTCAGCCAGTCCAGTGGCGGCTTCGCTTCCGATTTTATTTTGTTTTTTTAGGTTTCTGTGAATAAACAGTTTCAGACACAGACAATATAGCCGCAAATTAGGCCCACGTACGGAAATAAAAATACACGTGGACTCTTTGATTTACGTATCACTCCGCCGATGGCAGAGCGGCAAGCCGCCGCGGGACTGGCTGACGCGTTGGTTGACTCCTCCTACCTACCGCGTTGAGTTAAAAAAACGGCGGGAGCAGGGACGTTTAATCCAATTTAATTAGGGCAATCGGCCGCACAGGACAATAGTTCGAAGTTTCTAAGAATGCCCGGAACGTGTAGATAGAGTTCCCGCGGTAAAAAGATTAGTTCAGATTCCTCTTTAGTGCACCTTTAAGTGTAACGGAGTGGATTCCAAGAGAAGGCAAACGTACAGCAAGGGGCGGCAGAGAGTTAGGTGGGCGGATGAGATTAAGAAGTCTGTGAGGATACGATGGCCGCAGCTGGCAAAGGACAGGGTTAATTGGAGACATGGGAGAGGCATTTGCCCTGCAGTGGGCGTAGTCAGGCTGATGATGACTTGTAGGAGAGAAGATGGAAAGACCGAACTAAAAATGACTCAGCAGAAAATGAAAATGACTATGAATGACTCAGCAAAGCAAAATACTAAGAATGAGTCCGCAAAATTAAAAGAAGACGAATAATGCCTAAGCAAAAGATGAGGTTGCTGAAGCGGAGCTTGTGTGTGCGTGAAACGTTTATACTTTAACCACGATGCAAGCGTAACCATTAGGAACCCAACGATGGAGGCTGGACCGTCTACCAGTAACCCAGACGCAACCTGTCGGACTCGGAAGAGTGGAACAACAATGTCTCAGTACAAAGCGTCAACGACTATCAGCCGATCCCACCATTCGACGGATTAGGGAATATAAAGCGGAGACAATGCGTCTGAAACGGGCGGCTCAAACTGCTGAAGAGAAGCAATGACGTGTGGCAGTAGACGCTAAAGCGAAACGACGCATGCGCGAACAAGATGCGGGCTGGAGAAAAGCTGAAGAGGAGGCTAAGCGACGTAATTGGCAGGAAAAGCTGAGGCGAAGGCTACACGAATCAAGTGGCAGCAGAGCGCAGCACAACGAGAACCAGAAACGAAGGCTAAACGACCGAAGTCAATGGTTACCGGAGTTCCAGGTCGAAATCGCGTAAGAACATCAAGAATGCACAATACACAACATATTAAAGTGGTTTCAAAGCATCTTTAATCAGCGCTGGATTAAGGGGAGTGGGGCTAAGGGGGCTGCAGCCTAGGGCCTCACCTCGGACAGTAGAAGAAGGAGGCCCATTTATTCTAACCTGCTTAGTATATGGAACCATGGGCAACGGAACTTCGAGCGACATGTATGAAGCGAGAAAACCATGACGAGCAGACGGGGCCCCCCGCCTAATGTAACCGCATGCGTTTAGCCTGATTATTTGGGGAGAGCTTGTCGAGCTGCAAAAACAGGAATCCCCCGCCACCCCGGCGAGGTCCTCTTTCTTACGAAGCGAGGTGCGTTTGCTTGGAATAGTTTTCGTGGTTTCCTCTCAGTCCGTCTGTCCAGTGCTGTCTGGAGAAGAGAGGCAAGGGGGAAACACCTAAAACATGTAATGTGGGATGGGGACCTAAATCTCCCTTGCCCCTCGTCACCACCACGCCACCCTCCACCTCTCAAATAGTTCCGCCGCTGTCCTCATAGAAAGGATGTGCTGCAGTACCCAACAGTGCCTCCCATTCGACTTTTCTTTACCGTGATGGTAATTGGGGCGGGGGAGGATGAGTTCGATAGCAGATGATGATGAGTCTGATGGCAGAGTCTAGGCAGGAAAGGAAAGAAGACCTCACACGTGCTTTTGTCCGCGTGCCGTGGGGCATGGAATGTTCACTGTTCGAGCTAGGGTTGTGGAAGAGTGAAGGGGGAAGTTGGAAAGCTGGACACAAAGGCCTGTCTCCAGGGCCCATTCCTGCCTAGTGGCTGTGCACCCTCGCGCGCGCTCGACGGAAAAAGTAGGTCAGACTGGCCGCCGAATTTTCATAAAGTAGAAAAAGATGACTCAGAGGCGACGGAGGGTGCGTAACTTCGCCCGCGCTAGAAGTCGCCCTCTCCCCTTCGTTCTCGCGCACGGCGCCGACGGGGCGAAAGAAAAATCGAGAACCTCCCAGAACAGACGATTGCTCCTAGCCAACAGGAAGACGAGACCGGAACGCGGGAAGTTTGTACGGAGAAAGAGGGAATTTGTACAAGGAACTCTATGCGCATGCAAAAACGCCTGCTTTGGCGCTAGTAACAGACAGACGCGGCGCGCGTCTATGAAAGGAAGTTGATCGCGGGCTGCGATTCAGCCCCGAGCCGCCGGTTAAGCTTGCATCAGCCCGCCCGCTGAGGAGCTCCCGGGGGACGCACCACTCTCGGCAAGCCACGAACCATCCAGGCATCGTGCGCCAGTCATCGGGACGGCCACCGTTGGACACCTGCGGTCGCGTCGGACTGACGAAGTGCCCGGTGCGGTGAACAATTAGCATCCATTCATGCAAAAATGCTCGGTCGGAAGCATCAAAGTGGTGCGTCTAAACGAAAGGCGAAGTTAGAAAGAGAAGAGCGTGAAAAGAAGCTACCAAAGATGACAAAGTTCCTACTGAATGCAGCTTCCGCGGAGCAGTATGATCGCTCTACCCAGAGTCCGTGTGAAACTCCCAATAGTGCCGACTGTGCTTCTGTGGAGGACTTGACAAATCCATCAGCACGGTTTCCTGGCAAGAAGCAAGGTTTGACTCATCTTGGTTGCCTGGATCCTGTGAAAACGGTGCCAACCTCGGTCGTCCATATTTCTGAGCAACCGACTAACCGAGCCCAGTCCTGTTCCTGAGTCAGCAACGTCTATGCTACTCGGCCGGGCCCCTGCCACAGAGCTGCAGGTGTCCGGTCCGCCACGCCCGATTTCTACTACTGCTGATCAACAGGTGCCAAACCTCTCCGATTAGCCTCCTTCTACTGACGAGCGCCAGGAAACAACACTCCAAGAACCGACTCACTTTTTTCCTATTAGTTTGGCTTCAAATAATCATGTTCCCACGCACAAAGTGTGGCTCGTGAGGACGATTTAGACGGCTTCTCGTTGCGGCAACAGAGAAGTACAGACACCCCGCAGCAAGAGGTACGTTGCGAGATTCTCCGAAGTGACCCTGCTAAGTGGCCGGACGTTATTACTGACAGCTTTCAGAGTGTATGCCTTGAGAAAGGGCCATTGTATTTTCAAAATCGGGCAGAAATTTTTCCGTATTCCGAAAGGCAATACAAAACTCAGAAACGATATATGTCACCTCATCTTTTCGTGCGAAAGGCTGTAAATGGGGAGGCGTACGAGCGACACTGGTTAATGTACTCGGAGTCCAAAGGTTCCGTTTACTGTTTCATGTGCAAACTATTTTCGATTTCAAGCAACCCCAGTGCTTTCACCACGCACGGCTTTTCTGATTGGAAAAGAGCAGAAGAAAAGGTTTGCGCACATGAAAATAGCGTCGAGCACCGGAACTGCGTGGCAGCACGGCTCGCCCGCTCTAACTCGAGCAGCACAAATGACAAGGACCTGGTTAAGCATCTTGTCACTGAGACCGCTTACTGGACAGACGTGTTGAAGCGCGTAGTCGTTGTAGTTCAGCTTCTAGCTGAGCGCTACCTAGCGTTTAGAGGCAGTGAGGAGACTTTTGGTTCACCGAGAAATGGCAATTATATGGCAGTGCTTGAGGCCATTGCCAAGTGTGATCCCTTTCTAGAGGAACACGTCAAACGCTACGGGAACAAAGGAAAACATCACCCATCGTATCTGTCAAAAACCATTTGTGATGAATTATCGAGAATATGGCAAAGGCTGTCAAGGAACGAGCTCGTTGACGAAGTGAAACACGCAAAATACTTCTCTTTAATTGTTGATTCGACTCCAGACCTTACTCACGTTGATAAGCTGTCAGTTGCTTTACGATACTATTTAAATTGGAAAGTGTACGAACGCTTTCTTGGATTTGTTCCAATCGAATCGCCTACCCGCTTGTATCTTTTCGATACCGTGATGTCCCTCTTGACGACCAATGGCATCTCATTTGATGATTGTAGGGGCCAAGCTTATGATAATGCGAGTAATATGTCAGGAAAACACAAAGGACTGCAAGCTCAAATCAAACACCTGAACGAATTGGCAGTCTGCGTCCCGTGTGCTGGTCATTCACTGAACTTAGTTGGCGCGTGTAGCGTTGGCAGTTGCCTTGAGGGAATCAAATTTTTCACTGTAATTCAGAGACTGTGTGCGTTCTTTGCTGCCTCACCTAAGCGATGGAGGTATCTTTTGGACAGCATGGGCGGAACTGGCCAGCAGATTGTTTTGAAAGTCTCTCTGAGATCAGCTGGTCAAGACACGCTGAATCATGTAAGGCCATTCTGAAAAATTTCAATGCAATCTTGTGTTGCCCTGAAGCTATATCAAAGAACGAGGAAGAAAACGGCGACACTAGGAACGAAGCGCACTCTCTTTTCAAGAAAATGACAAAACTAGAGACTGCATTCATGGCGATTTTCTGGAGTGAAATCTTGGAGCGCTTTGAGAAAGCGAGCGTAGCACTTCAGAAACCAGGCCTAGATATTTCAACTGCCGTAGACCTGCTGAGCACTCTAGAAGGCTTTGTTAATTATTTGCGACCTCTCTTTGATACCTTCAAAGAGAGAGCACGCGCGCTAAGTACCAAGCAATGTTATCAGGATGAGGGCAAACGCATTGTTTTGAGTAAGCACCCGGATGGAAAAGGCGATAGTGCGCTACAAGGTAGAAAAAATTTTATCGTAGAGACAGACCTACAATATTGTACTTGACAGTCTAGGCTCTGCTTTGCGAGTGCGAAGGGCTGCCTACACTGAACTCTGCGAAAGGTTCGGATTCTTAAAATTGCTGACAGAAGTTGGGAGCGAGGCCTCTCTGGCACAGCAGGCTGAGAAGTTGGTGAAGACATTCAAAAATGATTTGGAGCCAGCATTTTCCGCTGAAATCGTTCAGTTTGCGAACTTTCTGAACAACTCTGTGTGCCAGGACACGAGTCCCCTGGAAATAATGAAGTTGTTGCACGAAAGAAAGCTTATTGATGTGTTTCCGAACCTTTCTATTGCTTTGCGAATGTACTTAAGCATGCCCGTGGCAAACTGTGAGACCGAACGATCGTTCTCCAAGTTGTCGCCGATAAAAAATCGCCTTCGTTCGAGCCCCCTTGACGACAAGGTGAACTCGCTTGCTATCATGTCCATTGAAAGTGACCTCCTCCTCGATCTATCCTTCCAACAGACTATATCTGATTTCGCCAAAGCGAAGGCGCGAAAGATACCATTTTAAAAGAGGATTGTTTGCGCTGTACATGCATGAATAGGCCCAATAAGTTCGTTGTGTCGCCTCCCAGCCTCCACGTTGCCAATGAAACGCTGAGCAGTGTAATTCAAGATATGCAAATCTTCGTTGTTCGTCTCTTGTTTGTTCTTGTGATGTTTAGCGTGCTTATAAATAACTGTATTTTTGTTGTTTTTGATAGTGCCACGTTTATTTGGTGTCGTCCTTGCTTGTCTTACCTTTAACGAAAATATTTTCAAATAATGTTTTGTAATTACATTTGGTAATTTTCATCTGTATTCTAGTGCATTTTATGATGTTTGTATTGCCTTAACTACTGTATATATATATTGCATATTTATAGAGCAACGTGTATAGCGATTACTGCAGTCTGATGCTTGAATTTGAATAAAGAATGTTTTGGATACAACCATGCGTCTCCTCATGGAATTACACTTATAGTGATGCAAACAAAGCCTAGCTTCAGAAGGATCGACATCTGAGCTGTGTTGTCTTTTCTGCGTTCTTGTTCGTCTTGAGTGCACTAAACTTTTCCTTAGAGCCTATAGCTTTTGTTGAAAACAGAATGCACATTAATCACAAAGTGAACATATGTGTTGGTGTTTACAACAGCATGCGTTTCAAGCAAGCTTTGTTGTTTTCCTTATAATAATAACAATAATAATAATCCCGTTGATCGCACTTCGTTCTTTTTAATTTGGCGGAATTAAAATGAAACATGGCATATTTCCAGTAGCGTAGCAGGCGACCGGGGGGGGGGGGGGGGTCAGTATAAGGAAAGGGGCCTGCATGCGCATTAGCCCAGGGCCCCCATTTTTCTTAATCCGGCCCTGTCTTTATTGTGTCTCTCATTACTACCTAAGCGGAGTCAAAAAGACGAATGCTTTCGCATTTCGTCCGCATCAATGCAATTGATCGCCCCTAAGTTTCTTTTTTTTTTTCTTGTGCAGTTTCGTGTCGGAAAACAAATGCCCACCCCGACGTCACCCTTCAGAAGGCCCCCACCCACCAGAAGCTCAAGCAGCAGCGGAACGAAAAAGCGACGGCGGAATCAAATTCGAATACGCGGTGTGGGAGCGGTCAGTGTAAAAGGGTCATGTGCAGCCACTACTGCCGATGCGAACTTGTCGAATCACATGGTATGGTCGCCCGCCATTTTTTTTTTTTTGCCACTGTGTCGAATAGGAATACGCAGGGAATATTCGTACTAAATGACGAATCGCGCGAAACAGTGAAGCGCTATAGCGGCGGCGCTGTGTACATGACACCGCTGCCAAAAGACGCAGCACTGCTCTTCACTACAGGGTACACAACACGAAATCAGTGTATTAACGCTATCACCCTCATGGCTGATAACAACTGCGATTAATATAGCGTCACATTTCATAAAGATGAGGGAAACGAATGTCATGGCCTCCGAGATCGGAGTAGGGTTTCTTGAATGTGATTGAGGCCTGCCGCAGCCACAATTCTTGGAGGCCATGTATGGAGCATTATAATCTTTTAATGCTGCTATGCGAATGGATTGCGTTGCGGCGCTGAACCCTTTATCGCGTGCAAACCGACCACGGCAGCATACTGTGCGGCGAAGGAGTAGGCCACTTGGTGTCTACGTACGCTGCAGCCCAACTCCACCTAATGTTACGCAGTGGCAAGCCGAAGAACGAGACATAATCGATATCATGAAATATGTATTAACCAAGTGCCCAAAGATACGTCCGACCTGCCCAGTCTATTCTCATCAAAGGCACAGCGTACGTGTCTGTATGCACGTGCATGGCTCAAGTCATGTCCAACGTATTCCGGATCTCTGTCATACTGCTTGCTGCGCGCTCTTCCCTGCTATGCATATGCAAGTTACACGTACGTTATATTTGCGACTTTCAAGAAGCTGCAAAGAGCCGTGAACAGCCAGTGTGGGCCGAGGACGTTCGGATCTAAACGGGATGCCTGGCGGACATTTGTGGTCCGTTAGGTATATACGCACTGGACATCAAGCGCCCGTACACGGCACAACATGCACCTCACCGTGCAAAACGCCTGTGCAGTCTAACTCGAGTTGAAGGTGGTCACTTCACAGTTAACGTAGTGGGATTAAACTGTTCTATCACGATCTATTTTCACAAGAAGGCTGCAGTGAATACATGAGCTTAGCTAGCCGAAAGATTCCTCTATCCTGCACCGCCATGTCTGTTGCGGAATAAGTGACCAATGCGCCAGGAAAAATTTGTTGCTCACCTTTAACCGGCAAGAACCTGATAGCCTTCAAATCGCGTTAGATTGTACATTGTAATGCATAAGAAATGTTACACCACCTCTTCTTTGCTAGCGAACAGAGCAAATATAGGATGTTTCATCACTAAAATTTTTTGCACTGCACATCACAGTCATGGCAGAAGACATGTCGAATCAATTTGACTCCTACGCTAGTACAGCGGCGATCGCGGCGATGGCTAGGTCAGTGAGCCTGCCGAGTTAGGCTTGAGTTAGGCTGGTTTCACCACATAACAGCGATGCGGCGTGGGAAATGAGTGCAAGACATCGAAGGCCACCCTCAAGCACACACCACTTTCACCTCGTCACACGGTTTCGCAGAGCTAGCATTGCCAGCAGGCGCCCAAGGCCACACAGCCCGTTTCCGCGCGAAAAGGGATCCAAGATAGGAGAAGCACCACTTGCAGAGGCGGGGAACGCAGTCGGATATATCGAAGTACCGGCGGAATTGTAGTTAGATGTACTGCGCGATTTTCCTATACTTTTCCACGGTGCTTTCAAGAGGATAATTGTGTGTTCGATATAGGAAATAATTTGAAATATTCCAGTTTGGTATATCCGGGTTCAACTGTACGTATTATGTGGAGCTCAAGTGTCGCCTGCGCTGTACGTTGGTCCTTGCAAAGCGTTCAGCGTGATATTCTAGGGCACTATAAATGTGCCTTCACAACTGGCAGGACTGTATGGTTCTGCAGGGTTGCTTTACCATTTTCGAGAATATTACATTTATGTTCTTTAAATTTTAATTAATGGTACGGAGAGGTTAAGGTTCCACCCACCTCCAATTCGTATTTTTCTTGTTTTCATTGATTCACAAAAAATTCCTTTTATTCTAGATTTATTTGCAATATTACAGAAACATTATAAAAAAAGGACATTACAAACACTGAAATAACATTTGGCGAAAACAAAAAAGAAACATTATTGTAATGTTTCGGTGCTACCTGGGAGTGGACAGAAACACGTGTACTAAAGTACGTCGTATCCGCGAACGTACGAGAAAATTTGTGAGATACGTAGGACTTTGAACAACACTGGATCTGTCGACCAACGTGGCCTGGGGGAGAAGTGTACTGGGTTCGTGCGACGTACAGCCTTCGTCAAAAGTTTACAGCCCGCGGGGTTTGCTTCTGAGGCTCTGTCTGGCTCGTAATGCATCTGCAGCGTTCCAAATTTCCTAAAGGTAAGACCATCTCAGGTCCTGCATCCTCCAATGGGTAGGACTTCCACGAATGCTACAGGAGCTCCACTACAAGGCATGAAAGCAAACCCCCTCGGGCTCTCGTAAGCTTTTGACAAAGATTGTACCTTTCGCCACAGCCATGTTTTAATGGTCAGTGGGTCTAGCGCGACAGCTCCGTCCAACGTCGCTGCCCGCTTCGTCATCTTCTTGTCAGTAATGACGTGCACCGTATTTGGTAAAAAGTAACCAAGCAACGGTTGTTGTTTTTTTTTTTGGTCGTATAATATAGTACTTATCTGTGTAAGGTAAGGAGAGCCGTTGCCTTCACGTTTTGACACATTTCGGTCTTAACGGCTGCCGTACGGGCTCCACTGTACAGCTGAGAAGCAAACCCCGTAGTTTGGTTACTTTCGGCAAAGACGGTACAGGTTACTATAAGCAGCTGCGCTGTAAAGCTACGCTATACAACGGGACGTGATAAAGGGAGCATCGTTAACGCGAACACACTAAACGCTCTGCTTCCGTTCTCGCGTCCAGTTGCAGCGAAGCTCTACCCCGTAGCCGCGTCTACAATACACGTCTCACCAACTGCCCTACCAGAAAGCACTGTCGTCTGTGCAGGCCCTTGCCCATCGTTTTTGCTCCATTTACCGTAACCGTTTTTACTTTCAGCCTGCCGCGCTTTTTTTGATGACAGTCTGCGACGGAGGTTGCGGCGCCATCTATTAGCTCGGACTCGAAGCACACAGCAGTATTTAATTTGGCGTCGTGTAGATGGCTATTTAAACCACAAACAGCGGCGGCTCACCAGTTGCATTCAAACAGCTGGTGCGCTTTGTACCTCCTTCGGCAAATGAAATATTTGAATGTCATCAGCGTCGAATCATCTTTCATTCACGACAATGAAATCGTTTCAAGCATGTTGATATTTAAAGGCCGATTTCTTTTTGACTAGTGCGCTAATAATTGGTGTGTGCTGACTCAGCCTTCATGGCCTTTCTAAAACGTTACCATAGTAAATGATAACTGCCTTAATTGTTGCGTGATTTTTCGGAAGGAACCATATTTTTTCTTCTAAATGTCGCCGCGCATGTGTCGAAGTGCTGAATGGTTCTGTGGTTGGATTTGGTTATGATCGCGCATTCAGAAATCCCGTGATATTGGTATGAAATAAGCACGGAATAAGAATAAATATAGCAGCGATTCGAAACCATTTGCGCATAGTGGCGAGGCTCACGCAGTAACTCGAGCTCTCCTTGTTGCCTAAGTGCACTATTATCGTCAAATGAAACACGAACAGAACAGCTGTCACGCGAATACAAGACTACAAACGTATTAGTTAGTGGGGAAGAAATAGAGGTAGAATCCAATAACACTTCCACGCAACGGTCTTGGCGCCATGTAGGTGAAAATCAAGTCAGTTAGTATTCAGTTTCCCACAATTGAAAGATTCTCATTTTGTTGTTCCAGTTTAAATTGTCTTTGCGTTTCATTTGGCGCTGAGCTACAGCACATATATGACATCATGATCGCAACGAATGACAGCGTCAACCTGCGTATCGTTCAGCATAACGCCAGAAATACGCATGATGTCATGTGGGCAAACATAAATTCCAAAAGCCATCACCCAAGCGGCCAAAGGCCCTTTTTAAAACATTTCGACAATCCATTGACTTTCTATTGAAATCTGTGTTAGCGTCGGCCCAGAACCGCGATGAATAGTAAATTGCAGGCTCCGTTTGGAGGATTACCTATACCTGGTGAGAATATTCAGTAGCATATTCGTTCTAAGCAACACATTTTCCGGCAGAACTGCTCCAGGTTTTCATAATTTCCGCCAGCCCTGCTTTAGTACTACGCATAAGGAGGGAGATATGGGATGTAGAAGGACTACTAAGGCTTGTTCCCACACGCTGTGCAATGTACGGTGCGGGGAAAAAAGTAAAAAAAAAATAAATACTCTTACACGCTTTCGTGAACGAACGTTCGCGCAGGGATGGGGTGAAAAGCTTGCATTTGCTGAATTCTTTTCATCTGTATGCAAAACGAAAGTTGTCAGACTGCCTTGACCCATACCGGACGTCAAATGCAAGCCTGAGCTTGTGCGATAAAACGAAATTCTTTTTCATTCAATCGCATTCTGCTCTTATCGTTCGCAGTGCCGAATGGCGGATTCCAGTGATAGCGGGGCAATGCGTCACATCAGCCCATGACGAAGGACGAAAAGAAGGGCGATATAAAAGAACTGGTGTAGAATAGTGCATTATCCCGGCCCTACTTCACGATCTTCCAGTGTGGGTGATGGAAATCCAAACTACTATATCTCGGGTAACCCCCCCCCCCCCCCCCCCCCCCCATACAGACATCCTCCAAAACCTTACGGCAATGGTTTTGAAATATAAATACCTCATCTGTGTACCCTTCGTGAAAATGGTCAGGCAACAAAAATATCGTTCTCGAGAAAGATGGGAAATGAGAGGCTGCGGACGCGCCTATAGTGGCAGTTTTGAATATATTTAGTTCTGATGCTTTCCAAATGCCTTTACTATGCTACCCCCTCACCATTAAAATTCGGCAGAGACACTTAAGACTGCTTACATCTGGGAATGAAGAAGCATTACTGTCCCTGGGTGCATTGCTTACGCGAACGTTTGTACAAGCATAAAAAATTTTTCCTACAAGTTTGTGTTTGCGTATTGATTGCGCACCAGACCGCAAATGTTCGGACCGTCTCGATGCATGGCGATGAGGTTGGCCGAGTTTGCATGTCGTGGACGCAAAACGTAGATGTTTGGTTTCGGTTTGCGAACTGAGTTTTTTTCAGGCGATGAGTTCTTCGATGGAATACCAGTTCCGCACGCACGCCGGATTTTCTCCTAATGGGACTAGTAATGCTTTCGCATTGGGAACCGTCGCAATTATTAACACTTTCAGTGCGTTATTTTTCCGGTTTTATTAGGAATGAGGCAGGTGTTGCGCTGTGGCTCTTTGAGTGTACGAAAACCAGCCATATACGGAAGCAATATCCTCCTTCACCCCTCGTTTCCTCTGTTTTTGAAGTAAATCCTCTGTAATACATCATATGCTGCTGATACAGTCACATAAATGCACCGTTTGTACGGGGAGCCTATTTTGCAGCTTTTTTTTTTGCATTTGATGAGACGCACGCGAACGAAAATGACCTAGTCAAAGAACAAAAACAGTTGGGACCAACTGGCCATTCCAGTTGGATCCACACTTCACCCAACTAGACCCGGACGGAAACACTTGGACTGCCAATTGGATACAAACGGACTCATTAGGACGTAGCAATCCAACTGATTGGTCCGATTTGATTATCTAACTGGTTTTGAAGATTCCAGTCAGCTGTTACAGTTGGTTCCGAAGATTCCAACTGGAGTCATTTCTCCCAGTTGGATTACCCAATTGGGAGAGATGACATCACCTGCAACCCTAGGAACTAAACGGAATTTGCAAAACCAGTTGGATGAATCAAACTGGATATTCCATTTGGTTCCTGAATTCAAAGTGACGGTGGTGGCAAAAAAAAATATATTTACGGTTAGGTATATAGCCGTCCATGATGGGCGGTGTCCTCAGTCCTAGACTGATAGCTGACGCGATCTGGCGCGCCCGCTCGATCAGCGATTGCTGGTCGCTCGGGTCCGAGCCGGACAGGGAAGCGTCCCAGGAGGAGAATAAATGGGAGATGGCTATTTCGTTTCCTGGTGGGTTCAAGGGTGTCTCGGTAAAAGAAAAAGGCTCCCAACCAGACAATTCACAATTGTGCATTTTCAAGCAATTGGAAGCTCCAGCTGGAATGCCCGAATGGAATGTCTCGAGCATTGCAAGTGAGCAAGGTGGAAGGTCCAATTGGATGTTGCAATAACTGGTTGCAAATCCAGAACTTAAAAATTTTTCTTTTCGAAAGTCCAGTTGGAATCCAATTATTGCATTGTTTGTTATAGTCTGCATATTGTTGCTCTATATTAACACACAACATCCAACTGATTAGGTTGTTGTGAAAAATATTTCAGCTTCATCTGCTGAATTGTGTTTATCATTTCCACAGTCACAGCGGACATGATTAAATGAAATAACTTCGCTCAACAGACTAGCACCACTGGCTTCAGCAGGAGGGTCTCATGAATGGGGTATATACATAAGTGAGAGCAAAGTCTGTCCTCTGGATATACAGCATGTTTTTTTTTTAACTTTACGGATGCTTAGTTTAACCCCTTATAAGGCCCAAGCTGTGTGCATTTCTCACATCCATACAAATGGTAAACTTGCGCTCAGAGTGACTCTAGAAATTAAAAGACATCACTTTCAAGCCGTTTCGACTACTTGTCGAGTAAAAAAGATGGTTGCACAGTCGTACCAATGACTTTGTAAAAAGGCCTCAAATGTGGCACGTATCCTTATATTAGCCTTTCAGACGTATTATAATCGGTCAAATGTTTAGGGGAATCCCCTAAGGTGGAGTAATTTGTAATAAGAGAGTAATTGAGTGGATGCCAATGGGTAATTACTCCCTTATTACAAATCTACTCTTCCTTGGGGGATTCCCCTAAACATTCCCACTGTTCCCAGTATTGACGAATTCGCTCTCGCCCTACCATAAGCTTGCCGTCCCGGTTAGCTCAGTTGCTAGAGCGACTGCTCCGGTGAAGCGGTGGTCCCGGGTTCGAACCCCGGACCAGGACGAATTTTTCTTTAACTACGAAGTTTATGAGAACGCTGTATAGCTCTCCTTTGCAGCCGTATGGCAGCGCTTGGGTAGATTTCAATGAGTAATTACTCCCTTATGACGTATTATAGTCGGATACAACTCGAGAACGTACGGGGCGGCTTTTTCCCCTCAAAGGACCCCCTTCCAGCCAATGGCGTCGGCCGATTCTCATGACCCTGCTAGCGTGACAGTGCAGGGAGCGGCGCCACAATGAATAGAGGGGTGTTTATCCCCGACCATAGAGGGAAGGGATTACCCCTTTTCATAGTACTACTCCCTGCATTGTCACGCTAGCAGGGCCATGGGGCCGACGCCATTGGCTGGAAGGGTGTCCTTCGACGGGGAAAAGCCGCTGCGCGTTCTTGAGTTGTATCCGACTACAGTCAACTTCTATTAGAATTGAAAATTGCTTCGTCGAACTGTACGCCCGCGCTTGTAAGAACAGACAGAACTTCAAGGAGGCTTATAGCGAAATATAAAACGCACTGAATGGCTTGTTTAATAGTTAGGCAATATTTTTCTGGCAAAAATATGGTTGCATCGTTTTTCGTTTCATGGTACTTGAAGCAAGTGGGATATACATGTGTGTCCCGCTGCTGCACAAAGGGCTGGGAACTCTGAGAGGTACATCGGTGCGGTCTGTGCAGATGGATTGTACAGCAAGGCGGACGCTGTGAACGTGATGGAGCTCAATAATTACACGATTAATTCACCAAAGTTAAATAATCAACTTTTTATTTTTGTTTTTTGGGGCAAGATTATATTGCGAAACTGAAGGCCGTCAATAACGACGGTGAACTGTTTTCTAAATTTTCTTTATTGGCAATGTAATTCGAAATATCGAAAGTCAAAATTACGCATTTCAAAGCTCGTTGAGTTGGCTTTCCCACGTTGCATATTTATAAAATGATGTTGATGTGCGTATTATCGTCGCCTAAGTCACGTTAATTGCCTCTACGTCATAAAATACAGTAACGGAGTCTGTATCTGCTACGTTAGAATGCGAGTGAAACTATTTTGCAAACGTGCAACGCGGAAAAGCTAACGCAACTAGCTTTAGTGCGTATTTTTGACGTTAGATATTTCGAGCCAAGTTAAAGAAAATTTAAAAACAGGACACACATTCGATGTTGGCGGCCTTCAATTTCGCAGTATAATCTTTCCCCCTAAAATCAAAAATAAAAAAGTTGATTAGTTAATTTCGTCTAAATCTTCGTGTAATTATTGAGCTCTATCACGTGCACACTGACCGTCTTGCTGTACAACTCACCTGCACAGACCTCACCGACGTATCTCTCACTTTTATTTCAAATAAAAATCTGTAAACGTAAAAAAAAAATCATCCGGTATATGGACTTAGAGTATGTTAGCAGTGTCTGTGTTCCTTAGTGTGACGCAGGTTTGTTTATTTGGCTTCACTTTCCTAAATGCGTGGAATTCTCAGTACTTCAATTCCCTTGCAGAAATTTTGGCACAATACAAGGCGCTCTCTTGCAGTCGTGGGAGAAAACCCCATTTGTCTCAGCTGGAACTCATTGCATGCGTTTTGGATCCAATGAAAGCAATTGGATGTGAGACTAATGGACTCCGATTTGTGTCAAGGCAGTGGCTAAAGTTCCTGAACCCAGCTGGTTCCAACGGATTTCAAAACACAATTGGTTGCAATCGAAATTTTCAGTGTTTTTTTTTTTTCTGACTGGAATGGCAAAGCTAAGTATCGTCGATCAAAAATCCAGGTGTTTTCAGTGCCAGTAAACGAAGACAACCCACTAAGCAGTAAACAGCTCCTTATCGATTATCCATGATTTTGACCAAAAACATTTTTTCTAGAGCTACAGTTCTTCAATTAATTACGCCCCTATGATGACACAGGCGGGCAATTATCACCAGTCTCAGATGCCGCGACTAGCATCTTTTCCTTCCGTTTTATTGTTTTTTTTACTAAATCACTATTAACGCAGTGACTAATACTGTCATAAAAGCAACTTCCCGTACTCCTTGCGCATAAAAGCGTCAAACAGTACCATATATTCGCCAGCAGCGCCAAGTGCATTCCAGCAGCTCGCAGAGGGACGCACGCTCCTGCCGCGCGCGCCGCTGCGCGCGCTGCGAAAACCGCGCGCTAGGTTTCGTCTGGCAACCGGGCCGCCGGAGAAGGTCACGTCCTCTCGTCTTTTTGGGGGAAGGTGATCTCGCCGGTATTTGCTCGTCGGGCATTGCAGTTCGAGCTTGCAGCGAGCATGGCTTTCGTCTCCCGCAGATTGGCCTGCACGTTAGCCAGGCATTTCCCGAAGCAAGCATCGAAGCTTGCGCCCGCTCACGAAGCGATAAGCGCGCTCGCACTACGAAAGCTTTCGACCACGCCATGTTCCTACGCAGCCGCCGGTTCAGCCGAAGTTTCCACCATCCTCGAAGAGCGCATTCTAGGACAGGCCTCCACAACCAACCTGGAAGAAACAGGCCGCGTGCTCAGCATCGGAGATGGCATCGCCCGCGTGTACGGCCTCAAGAACATCCAAGCTGAAGAGATGGTGGAATTCTCCAGCGGTCTGAAAGGTATGGCCCTTAACTTAGAACCGGACAACGTGGGTATTGTCGTGTTCGGTAACGACAAGCTTATCAAGGAGGGAGACATAGTGAAGCGTACCGGGGCCATTGTGGATGTACCAGTTGGGCCCGAGCTGCTTGGTCGCGTCGTGGATGCCCTTGGAAATCCCATAGATGGCAAGGGACCCGTCGCTTGCAAGAGTCGTGCTCGTGTTGGCGTGAAGGCGCCAGGCATCATCCCGCGTATCTCAGTGAAAGAGCCTATGCTTACAGGCATTAAGGCAGTAGACAGCTTGGTTCCCATTGGTCGTGGACAGCGAGAGCTGATTATCGGAGACAGGCAGACCGGAAAAACTGCTATTGCCATCGACGGTATTATCAACCAGAAACGTTTCAATGACGGCTCGGACGAGAAGAAAAAGCTGTACTGCATTTACGTTGCCATTGGGCAAAAGAGGAGCACAGTCGCCCAGATTGTAAAACGGCTGACCCAGAGCGACGCCATGAAGTACACCATTATCGTCAGCGCCACAGCCTCGGACGCCGCACCGCTACAATACCTCGCTCCCTATTCGGGTTGCGCCATGGGCGAGTACTTCCGCGACAACGGCATGCACGCCCTCATCATTTACGACGACTTGTCCAAGCAGGCTGTCGCCTACCGTCAAATGTCCCTGCTGCTGCGGCGACCTCCAGGTCGGGAGGCCTACCCTGGCGATGTGTTCTACCTCCACTCCCGTCTCCTTGAGCGAGCAGCCAAAATGAACGACGCCTTTGGTGGAGGCTCCCTGACTGCTTTGCCAGTGATCGAGACGCAGGCCGGTGATGTCTCGGCCTACATTCCCACCAATGTCATCTCCATCACTGATGGCCAGATTTTCCTTGAGACTGAACTGTTTTACAAGGGCATCCGGCCAGCCATCAACGTAGGGTTGTCTGTAAGTCGTGTTGGCTCAGCTGCCCAGACAAAAGCCATGAAGCAAGTCGCAGGTTCAATGAAGCTAGAACTTGCTCAGTACCGTGAAGTTGCTGCCTTTGCACAGTTTGGTTCCGACCTGGATGCAGCCACCCAGCAGCTATTAAACAGGGGTGTACGACTCACAGAGCTACTGAAGCAGGGTCAGTACACACCGATGGCAATTGAAGACCAAGTTGCTGTTATCTACACAGGTGTCCGTGGGTACCTAGACAAACTGGACCCATCCCATATCAACGAATTTGAGAAGGAGTTTCTGCAGCACGTTCGAAGCCACCACAAGGATATCCTTACCACCATCGCTCAAGAAGGTCACATTAGCGAATCCACTGATGCAAAACTGAAGAGTATTGTCACTTCATTCGTAGCTAACTTTTCGGCATAATTTTTTTTATACTCCTTGCACTGCCTCTACTGCCCTGTCACATTTCTAGTCTGTATGTAAGACAAGTAGAAATGTATAAACTAGATTTGTGCAAGACTTAACCTAAATTATCTGCTGTAATGTCTGGGCGACAATAAATTGTGAAGGAAACCAGAATGCTGCACATTTCTTTTGATGGTATCACTGCAAACTGTTAGAAGATATGTGATCACTGCCAGCAGCAGCAGTTTCGTACTTCGGTTTACACAGCTATTTAACATAAACAAAAGTAGTTCAGTGATTTTCTGTTGCATGGGTGCCTTTGGAGTTTTCCCTCTGTTCTTTGGATGCTGCTTTGCCTTTCTATGCTTGTATATGTACCTTTACTGTAACCTAAAGTTTGGAATCTTAAGTCTTGTGAGGCTGTCAGGCAAGTGGAAACACTTGTTCTCCACTTACTTGACACCACTTTGTGCTGTGCTATTATGCTTGCTGGAAGCAATCTGTATTTTGGCTGGTCCTTTCTTTAATAGCCATTTGGACTTTGTTCTAGCCTCTTTTTGTAGTTTGTAATGAAATCACCTGAGCACTGCTGCAAAGTTTCTCTGCAAGCTTTCAGTTTTTTTGCTGTCCATGGTGGCATGCCTGCTTCTTTGAAATGTACCGTACATCAAGGCGGGGCAGAACAGTCATCACGTGCATTGCAAATGCTTTCCATAAAGCCTCTCGGATGACTCTGAAGAACCGTGCCTGGTTTCGGTTAATAAAGCTGTCGATCAGTGCGACCAAGACCCAGTTCAGGAATACGGTCATGCCTTTTGCGGATGTAATGCGGAGCCCTTCCATTTTCGTGACCTGCAAGACAATGGTTTAGAAGTGTATAGGTTTGCTGGAAAGTTTCGCTATTCCCAGCATTTGTTGTTGTGCGGGCCAGCTACAGCCACACAATAAATTTATTAGGCATGTACAGTTACATTCAATAAGACTTACAGTAATCTGATGGCAACAGTGTTGCCATTCGCAACATAAACACGAATGACAGTGCGGCAGTTAAGTGTGCTGCAATACATAGCTCTAAACATGGGGACATTGCAGTGAACCCAACTACTTTGATAGGCAGCTAAACAACTTTCGTGCACTTCCAGCATTGCTTTATGAGGCCAGGTCCAATTTTGTAATGTCATTCCACGAGTCATGCTGAGCCTGATAGTGCTCCTCTTGCACACAGTTTTGAAAGTACTTTAAGGAAGTGTAAATTTTCATTCGGAAACAAACTGACCTCTAATGTCTGAAGTTTTGGGCGACCACTGCAGATGACGATTTCTGTGTGGATGTGCAGGTGCTGCAGGTGCGCCTTGAACTTCCCCTTCATGGTGACATGAGACCGCAGTGTCGTGTATTTGCCAGTAACATTTAGGTCTTGCACCTGCATGTCACAATGCACATTGGATTGGCATCTTTAAAAACTATTTGTATTTGCATGCATGCAAAGCAGTCTGTTTTTCTAAACCAGCATGCTGTATGTTCTGAGTGAACATGGTAAAACTTGTTCACTGTAGTACACATCTGTTAATCAAAGCTCCTTAGGTTTGCTGTCACAACTGCATATATCATGTGGTGTACCAAATCTGATGCTCCAAAGTACATTCTACGAAGCTGGGATGCAAAACTGCTAACAATGTAACACTACTGTGCTGTACAAGCTTGACCGTAACCCTTTCAGGTGCCATTTTTGTTTGATATGAAAACATATTTCCACCTAAATAGTATAACCAGGCCTCAAGAAAGACAGTTTTTCTGCACAAAATACTAGTGGTCTATATTTTACGGGGATGGAGAAAATTTCGTTCAAATTGTCATAATGGTTGGGAGAACTAACATCAGAATTCTAAGATTTTTCAAACAGCCAAGGGGCCGTGGAGTCATTTTCCATTTCAAAGATGCATGTTATGCTCGAAATTGACAAAAACAGGACGATATTAATGGTGGCAAAATATGTCGGCCTAAAAATGGCAGCAACCGTACAAGCGTACTACGAAGCTCACTGTTTTGAGAAATATTTACTGCTTTCGCTAGCGGGCCCAAATAAGCAGTGTAACTAAGTAAGCTAAATTTGCCTGAAAGAAAGAAATCACTGCTAGATGCAGCACACTGAGAAATGGCTGCAAGTTGCCTCTGTGGACAACTGTGTACTTTCTCTGTACTGAACTGCACACAAAGCTCCTTCAATGGTTATTTTGCCTCTACTGGAACATCCTAACATTAATTTTCCTCCACCCAACACCCACTCTTGCCAAAGGTCACAAAAGCAGTTACTCCTGACATGGATCGAGGAACAGTGGTTATCCCAAGTGCATTAGGAACATCTGCAGCTACTGTGCACGGTATAAGGCAAGGTGACCATGAAGCGCAACAAATATAGCTTTGTTTAAAGCCGAACGCAAGCTGTGTGGCGGCGTGACGACAACATCCATTTTTAGCCCGAGGCATATTGCGAGAAGCAATTCGCTGCGTATTTTTCGTGTAATGTTCGGGAGCCCTTTTTCTTCAACATCGCGTTTCTAATATGCAGCCCATGCTAGACGTTAGCAGCTCGTGCACATACTGCTGAGCAAGGCAGTGATGTTGCACAAGAAGCTGGAGGGTAACTGAGGGGGGCGTGGCTTTGTAAATAAAGGCCGATTTACGCCCCTGCGCCAGAACACGGCCGGTCTCGATGGGGGCGCGCCCGGCAGTGGACCGAATGCCCGAAGTCAGTGATTTGTCTCCAGATGGCGGCACGTACCAATGCTGGCGGGCCATGGAAGGAAAAAAAACTTTTTTTCTTCCAGTTTTTTTCCTCCATGTTACGGGCACTGCGGGTATGTGGGCAGGCGTAGGGAGAAATGTGGAGCCTCACGGCAGCAAAAAAAAAAAAATGCAGTTCGAAACCCGGGTCGGCTTGAGCATGCTCAATAAGTAGCTAAATGATGAAAACCACCCATTTTTGCACAGATACCAATCTTTGTATGCCTATGATTTTTGTGGGAAGAAGCGTGAAGCTGTGCCCGATGGAATACAAAAACATTACAGGAAAGCGAAGTTCAAACTATACTTTGGCATCTTAAGTTCCAGGTGGCGGCGTATCGTATACCTTCCCTGCATGGAAAAACCAGCGGCTAGTCGGGAACAATAAAGTGATCAGCGCCAAGACACACAGAACTATTTTACAGTATGCACGAACAAGCAGTGTCTCCCGTGGGCGTGGAACCTCTAAGCCGATTGCTCTGTGGGACAAACGCATGGTGTCCTGCTAGTCATTTATTTGTGTGGCAGCATAAATCGAAATAAAATACGATGCAGATATTTAGTGACTCCTCACTAAATAGAAGGATTTTACTATGTTGGCTGTCTCGTCGTCAGGATGGCCGAGCGGTCCAAGGCGCTGCGTTCAGGTCGCAGTCCGGTCTTCCGGGCGTGGGTTCGAATCCCACTTCTGACAGAACTTTTTTTATAGTTTTGCAAAAATGTTTATAAATAATCTAAACCGCCAGAAGACCTGCCACTCTAAAAGTAGTCTTTATTTGACATGTATGTACCTTGCGCCCTACAAAACAACGGCTGGCTTTTTCGCATGCTCCAGAATAATGCAACTAAATGAAGTCGCTGAGCGAAATCATGTCAACAAGAAAATTCTTCTCTCCTCAGCACCCGTTTAACTCCCCGAAGCTGCTCATGTTCAACAAGAGACGCTCTAGTGGAGGGTTCCGGATTAACTTCGGCGACCTGTGGTTCTCAGAACACACGGACGATTTTGCATTCCGCATCCATCGAAATGCGGCTGCGGCTAGAATTCGATCTCCCGCGACATTGAGCTCAGCAACCGAACTCCATAGGCTCAGATCGAGCCACTGCGGCGGGGCCAAGAAAATATTTTACTGCAAGCCAGTCGGTGCACGCACAAGACCACAATATATTTTCTTCAGTTCGCTGTTAATTTCCTAGCTGTACGCGATACCTACCATGGGACTACGCTGTCAGCACTAATAGTTGAGGGTTGCAAACGACCGCTCATAGAGCGATAAGAATCAAACGCTGCACTTAATGTTCATCGAGATACTCAAAACATTTCAGGGGCCTTTTCTGAGGATCTATACAGACATTCACACATTTGTCTAGAGCGCTTGAACGGCGCGACGGGGAATGCATTGACGTCATTTACGAGTGGCCTAGGGTTCGAAACAACATGTTATCGTTACTTAAACATCTTATCAAATGGGCAGTCCCATTTGAACCGCGCATTTTTCTTGGACTTTTTGTGTCCAAAAAAAAAATGGTGTTCAACGCGGTTTTCCTGATGAACTTAAACCCCGCCTCTGTTTCTATGAAGCAGTTAGGCGCTGTGATTTTGCTTTAACTATAATTATACGTTCTGCTTCACATAAATTAGCGCACAGTCCATAGCATTGCGTAGGACGCTTCGGTGATCAAGCTTTTGTAGCGTCTTACCTATAGGGAAAATAAGGAAGTAATTTATACATATGTTAGTACATGCCGTTGGGCCGCCGCGGTGGCTGAGTGGCTATGGCGCTCGGCTGCTGGCCCGAAAGACGCGGGTTCGATCCCGGCCACGGCGGTCGAATTTCGATGGAGGCGAAATTCTAGAGGCCCGTGTACAGTGCGATGTCAGTTCACATTAAAGAGCCCCGGGTGGTCGCAATTTCCGGAGCCAGTACGGCATCCCTCATAGCCGAAGTCGCTTTGCAAAGGACGTTAAACCCCATAAACTAAACTGATGGTGCGCTCGCGTATGAGCCCAAGAAACCATCACGTATCTTCTGTACAGAACGCGTGAGAAAATTTCAAGCGCCGAAGCGTGCTCCGCAATATTTTGGCCGCACCTGTACTATCCGAGCAAGAGCGATATTAATATTTTGAGGGAAGGGGAGATAGACTGAAATCGGTTTTGAGGAAAGGAAATGGCGCAGTAGCTGTCTCACCTCTCGGCGGACACCTCAGCCGCGCCGCAAGGGAAGGGAAGAAGGTAGTAGTGAAAGAAGAAAGAGAAGGAAGAGGTGCCGTAGTTGAGGGCTCTGGAATTATTTCGACCACCTAGGGATCTTTAACGAGCACTGACATCGCACAGCGCACGGCCGCCTTTTGCGTTTCGCCTCCATCGAAACGCGGCCAACATGGCCGGGTTCGATCGACTGCAGTCAGGGAGAGAGAGAAAAAAATTGCAGCCGCTTTGCGTAGTTAGGCCAAATACGAATATGTGCGCTACCAGGTTGGGCTTCGCAATTTTTTCATCATTAAACGCTGCTACGCTAAGGTTGTTGTAGCATGTCTTATGAAGAACCCACCTACCACCTAGGTCATGTGACGTCACATCATCACAACCTGTCAGGTATATATATATATATATATATATATATATATATATATATATATATATATATATATATATATATATATATATATATATATATATATATATATATATATATATATATATATATATATATATATATATATATATATTATTTTCCCATTGATCAGCGCCAGAAATTTAAAAAAAAACATTCCCCTATGCACCTTGGTTTCGGTGGCATAAACATAAACCTGGGCAAGTGGGTGCTACCTGCCCACCTTGGAAGGTGGGCCACCTGCCAGAAGAGCAGGCTTCAGACAAACACAAAACGGTTAAAGGAATGGCCACTGTAAGTTCTAGCGCATTTATAAGGGGAGGGGGTGATCTCAGGAGTACGTTGGAGAAGGACGCAGCTATGTCAGCTCGGAAGTTTCATTTTCACTGCTCCATCTTAACCGGCAAATCTCGAAATGACTTTCAACTCGGGTGTTTCGTTCTGACACCGCGTGTTAGACGCGTGGTCGGCGAATATTGTAAAATCATAAGCTACCCGCGCACGAACGAACTTTTCCTGTGGATGGAAGGCGAACGTTATCAGCAAGGCTGAATCTTTACCCTGCTAGCTCATACGTTCGAAGTGTGAAACCACTATCCGTTCTCGGCCGCTAGTCGTCGCCTGCGCACCTCGCTTGCATCGATACGCGGTATGAAACCAAAAAAAAAAAAAACACGTGGTGCCGAACCCCCTCCTCTCCCCCTGTTCTTTTTCCTGGAAGCGAGCAAGGATATGATCTTACTCTTCATTCAGTCCAATCGCCTTCAGTCGCATACTGACAACGGCGGTGCTGGGCGTCGTCCACGGCCATTCAGTTTCAGTACCGCAAGTTTCGTCATCGTTTCAGCGAGCAGAGTGCGGAGTGGCGTGGCGTTTGTAACTACCAATGCGGAACCTGACTACGCGCTGACGCGTAGGTCACAGAAGTGCGCGCGGTGCTGGCAAAACCACACAATGGCCACGTGCGTGACGGCAACGCCACGCGCGTCGGCTGCCTTGGCGACTGCTTGCCTGCAACGGGATGTGGACGATGAGGTGCTTTTCCGAGCGAACGACGCGAGCCGGGTCCTCCGGTCGCAACTTGAAGTTATCGAGGCCCAGCAGCGTGGCGTCCCGAAGTTCGGCGTCCGACGCCCCGAGCAGCGGAAGGGGAATCGAGTGCAGCGCGCGCTCCGCCCCATCGGACAGCAGCTTGAGAAGCTTCTCTCCGATCACCTCACATACGTCTCCGTAGCCCTCGTCTTTTTGCTTGTCGCCTGGCTTGTCGCCTGACTTGTGGCCTGGCTTGTCGCCTGACTTGTCACCTGGCTTGTCGCCTGGCTTGTCGCCTGGCTTGTCGCTTGGCTTGTGGCCTGGCTTGTCGCCTGACTTGTAGCCTGGCTTGTCACCTGGCTTGTCGTCTGGCTTGTGGCCTGGCTTGTCGCCTGACCTGTCGCCCTTTGGGGCGACCCGCGCAGTCGCCCTCCGCGGGGGCCCGCGCCTGCACCAGGAGAAGAGCGCGCGCCGCTGACACTTGCTCGGCTGGCATGCACGACAGCTTCTCGTCGGCGGTACTGCGACACCAAGGCAAGAAAGCCGGAACGGGGTGTTTGTGGGTTTGCTCTCGTAGCCATCGTGCTCGATGAACTGTAAAGTTCCAAAGCCATCGACAAGTACGAACTAGAATCTGCTGTCGCGTGATCCCCAGACCACCTTCTACTCTGGGTGGAGGTCAAGGGCTATGTTATCATAGTGGTTCGTATATCCGTCGTGCAGGCGATGCACGAGTGTTGACGTGCTTGCTTCCCTAGGTGCTGAGCAGGCCGTTAGACACACTGCATTATGCTAAGCAAATTCAACAGCCAGGCTATATACCCTTCACTTGGCCATTAGCGGCAGTGATCTGTATCTAGGAGGCCGTGTCTATGGTAGATACATCCCTCCTTCTGAACGCATCACATTTGCTGCAGAGGCCATACACAGAAATGTTCATAAAGGGGTCGAAGGGTGACACCATACTGTACGCTGGACAGTGCTCGCAAAAAAAAGAAAAGATTGGAGGATTAAGCTCCCTCACACTCTCCCCATTCATAGTACTGGTTGCTGCGAGAGTCGTGAAAAGGTTTATATTGTGCCCTACAGCCTCCCCGCTTTGGGAATTTATACTCGGTAACACCCATTACTTACACCCTCCTCTCCGGATATTCACCGTACTCACTTGACAGGACACCTCCCTCCTATTTGTTTTTTTTTTCTGAATATTAACTGTTTATAGCAACCGCCCACCTTCTCAAATATTTCGCAACTTAACAACATCGACTTGGGAGGCACCTGTAAAGCACTGCTAGCCGCGCTTGCTGAGGGAAATCGAAGTTACAGGAACCGCTGATTCTATTTCCTCTCTCACCGTACTACTAGTTGTAGTATATACGTGGCAAAAAGCCGCTTGCATTTGAAACTGGTTGTCTGTCCGGTCGCTTTTGTCCCATCATTCTCCGCAGCAATAAAACTGACCCATGTTGCCATTAACGAGCGGTGCAAAGGCTATAGAAACTACTGAATGAATCTATCTCCGAGTCGTGCCTTGTGCCGCAGTAGGAAGCTGCGGCGCACCGAATTGAACCGACGGCGGCTGGACCCGAGAATTCACGGTCGCAGTTTCATCAGTGCTGCCGCAGTACGCAATCGGTTGACAGCGGGTGTTCCTTGATGCCAGGCAAGACGCATGAACATGACGCATAATACAGAGCTCGCGTTAACTGCCTGCAACTCACAGCGCAACTACGACTGCGCGTTTGTCAGAAGCGACGGAGAATGCGCTTTAAACATAGTTCTGAGTTCACAAAAATAAGGATTCTGCAGAAACATTAGCGGCTTGCAAGCACTTGGTCATTGGCTCGAGGTGGTATGCTTGTGGTTACGGGGCAGCGATATGAAAAAAAAAAAAGCGTCAACGCAAAGGTGAACGGTGAATCTCGAGGGCGAACAGTGCCAAAATGAAGCTAGTAAACACTTGAGCCACGACTGGGAATTGCGAGTGTTGTCATCTTGCCTTGAAATACCAAATATTGCGTAATTTGTCTACTGGGAGCGCATTTTGAACTCACTTGGGCTGAGGCGGCTGAGGTCCACGTGATTTCTTCACCCCGGCCATGCGTGCATGTAGTGACAGCAGTCGCCGCCTGCGAACAATCAGAGCAGACATCAAATGCGTTGGTCAGGTGCCCTGATGTTCGGCGTAGAATCGGCGCTTTGCGAGGCCGGACTACACGCACGCACACAGATTAAAGGCGCCGAAATGCAACACGGGTTAGACTTGGCTAGAAGATGCAGCATTAGGCTGGCAGCGGCCTTGGCATTGGTTCCGTTAAACAGTGAGGTTTCTTACAAGAAGACATCATTTAACGGTGCCGCTTTTCTTCCTCGTCTTCGGTGACGGTGTCTCGCTCAGTGCGATACCATTTTGCTTACACATTTTTAAACCGTCACTGTTTCTGAGACTCGTTTGCAGAATCACTTCCTATTTTCTATGCCAACGATTTTTTTTTAACGGCGAGGGTCGGCCCACACGTCAAATTGGGTTCAGCCGAAGTTATGGACAGAGCAGCGAACTACGGAAAGAAAAATGATAGGTGTAAACGTTAAGAGACAGGAAGAGCGTAGAGTGGGTCAGGGATCAAACACGGGTCACTGAAAGCCTGTAGTCGAAATCAAGAGGACGAAATGGGTTTGGGCAGGGAATGTATATTGCGAAGGCAAGACAACCGATGGTCCTCAAAGAGTAACAGGCTGGATTCCAAGGGAACGGAAGCGTAGCGGGGGCGGCAGAAAGTTTGGTGGGCGGAAGAGATTACGAAGTTTGCAGGGATATACAGGGTGGTCGCAGCTGGCACGGGTTAATTGGAGAGATATGGGAGAATCCGTTGTCCTTCAGTGGGTGTAGTCGGGCTGATGATGATGGTGACACAAAAAAGGAGATAGCAGTTATAACTGAACGCTATCCAATTTATTGTTCGAGTCTGATAATCTGATAGGTAGAAATTAGCAAAAAGATGCGGACTTCATGAAGTCTGCGAACGACATATTCAGGGCTCCAGCCAACGCGTTTATCACGAAACGTAGCACTGTGCGCGTTTGTCTGCACACACGAATTATCTACACAGTATCTGATCATCGGCACCAATTAGCGATGGACTCGTACCCGATCTCCCATCCCCTCATTTCACCTTTGCCTCCCGGGAAGAGCGGCTGGCTGATCTCACGGCCGCCGGTTAGCAAAGGCCACTGCAACGCACCGGGCAGTGGCCGCTGAATGTGGGACCCCGCACAATACGGGCCTCACAACGGGATGACACGCAGGTCATTTTCAAAAACGAGGCTTATTTATTCACTGTAGCAGGCACTGGCGCCCACTGGCGCATTTCAAGTGCATGAACGTCGGGGTGCACCATGATGGGCCGCGATGGCGGAGATCGCCGCGCGCTCCCGCCAGCAAGTGCAATGCGCGTGCGCAGCAGGCATCCGGTAAACCGATACGCGGCTACGCTAATACGTTCCTGCTATCATAAAGCTCTCTAATATAAATTCAGGTGATGTTCAACGTTTGCGTAACATTGTACGCTGCATTTTGTTTTTTTTTTCAATATTTATCTTTTGTGTGTGTGTGTGTGTGCCACACCCCTACTGCAATGCATTTTGCCCTGAGGGGTAAATAAATAAATTGCTGAGATCACTTTTATCGGCGTTAAGTAATATTATTTACGCTACGCCTTTTCTAAGTGTTCTCAACTCGCTAAAAAATCACGATCACCGCGTCATGTCAGCGTTGTATATCCTTCAAAACATGCCACATATCCACGAGGGCAGCGCGTCAAGTGCCCAGAGGCTCTTTATTTTGATGATGATGGTGATGATGATGATGACAATGTCCTCAGTCCTGTCGACTTGTCTTCTTCTTTCTCCCTTCCTTGTTAATGCCTTCCGTTGGTATGATTCTCATATTAAATTCACATGAATTCGAAGCCATTTTTTTCTTGCTGATCCTTTTTGCTTATATGGGAGAGGACGGGGAGGAGGCGTGCCAGTTTCGTTTGATGTGGTGTCTTCCGCTGTCATTTTCATCCGATTATCTCGCACACTGAGCGTTCACATATTCCTCCAGGGCCGAAGATGAAGAAACTGCTGTTATGTCAAGAGGCGTATGGAGCCATACCAACCAACTAACCAGCCGTAACCTATGGAGCCAATCTCCAAGGGCACAACAGCAGCATCGCCATCGTCAGGCGAGGTCCCCCCTCCACGTCTGAAGTGGCGATGGCGGAGAGCAGTGGTGCAAGCCACGCCGTGTCAGGCACGAGACGATGACCCCGCATCCCGTTTCGATCTCATAAAGTCGATGGAGCGTGCTTCGAAAGGCAACCAAAGCACCAGTCCTTCCATGGCGCGAGCTCTAGCACTCGTAAGTATTTTTTTTTTATAGATATCTACTCGACTGTTGTGCTTTAGGATCTGCCCGAAACTATAACGTCAGACACAGCCAGACTGCGCGTGTGCATGTGTCTCAAGTAGACTCGCCAAGACACTAGCCTAAGGGTGCTCGAAAGCAGACTAATGAGTAGGAACTGGCTTTTTTTTTTTCTAAGTCGACTCGGTGCCCTGCTGGTTTGAACCGAAGGGTTTTATTAGGAATGATGTCAATGACGCTAACTGCAACGTGACTTTAATGACCGAGAGGCTAGATACGAGGAGAATATAAATGCGCTACTGAATGCAGCAAAGAAATTAAACAATGGTCAAGTCACCCGTTCTACCACTAACAAACACATTGGCCGGACATCACATACTGAGCCAGCACAGTACTCAGCAGTGGTCCCTTGCCACATCTGAAGATGATTTGCGTCAAATGCTCGAATTGCCTGTTGTAAAGCAATGTGTACGAGTGAATAGCTTCATGACAGAACGCAGGAGGTGTATTTTTTAAACACTGAGCGGACGGAAAGCACGCTGTTGCATTGGTTGATAGGTGTGAGGGAAAATCACCTTTCCCTGATCGTTCCAGGAACTAAAAAACATTCTATCTTAAAGCCTGTCACTTAATGTAAGGCTTCGTTATTAAATGTTTCGCATCGCATGGTCACATTTATTTTAAGGGTGGAAAGCGTGCAGCTACAGAGCCAAGTGCGCTCGGGTGCATATATGCTCCTTTCGCCTACAACTTAGCGCACTGTGCATGGTAGCGGCGGCATGTTTCCTCGAAACTGCACTCTTGAATCGCGGCCACCACTTTGAAGTAAGCTTGAGCGTAAATTGTAAGCTGCGTTCACGACCCTTCACCGAATGCGATGAAGATGGGTTCTTCACATTGAGTGAACTTTCTTCCGAAGATTGAACTTTGTGCACTTTAACGTCTAGAGTAAAATAAGAGCTTCCCGCCGCGATGGGTCAGTGGCTTTTGCGTTATCTGCAGAACCCAAGGTTGCGGGATCGAATTCCAGCCCCGGCGGCCACATTTCGATGAAGGCGAAATGCAAAAACGCCACTGCACTTTAGAGAACCCCCAGGTGGTCGACATTAATCCGGAGCCATCCACTACACAACGTCCCTCACAGCCCCACATGCAGCTTCTGCCTAACCCCACGCACAAATATAAAAAAAATTCGAGCCGAAATTACGAAGGAGTTCATTGATAAGGTGAGAAGTGAAGCGTCAGATGCTATCTGTGATATATCTTCCTCCATACTATAAGCACGCACTGTGCGTCCTGTGGACTGAGCGAGGCTGCAGTTCACTCACATTTACAGTTGATGTTCAGAATTAAAAGGCATCACATTTCATCACCTAACCACCCAGTAACTTAGCTTTTGCCTCATGAGTTTGATTTTTTTTTCGACGATTTTTAATTTTTCATTTTTGCCGTTCATACATCTGCAGCGTTGGACTAGATGACTCCAACACTCATGACAAAGATTGCGACCAATTACTTCACCTAACACACGGATCAAAGTCGCATTTAAAAACAGACAAATCTAAAGAACAAGGGTTACATAAAATGTGTCGTGAAACTATGCGGCAGTTCAGAGTACTAGCAATAAGCATTATAAAAAAAAAGAACTAGCTGTTCAACAGCATTCGCGTTACACAGACGTGGAAAACGCTGTGAAACGTGTGAAAGTTCGTGTGGAGGTCGTGGTTCCTTCCACCACAATCAAGCTACGGATGATGTGCCCCTTCGCGTGCATGCCCTTCTTGCGGCGCATTATACTAAATTATCAGTCGACTGTAACAAAAAAAAAATAGCAGGCGGTTTAGCGCGGCTAAGCGCGGGATATCATGCAGTAGCATTAGTTACGGTGGACAATTAGGTTCCTTGCGGGCTAAAGACATTTTACCTAAATGCTACCCGGAAGGCATTTACCATGGAGACCTTTACCGTGAAGGCCTTTGACCTAGTGGCCTTTACCCTGAAGGCATTTCACCTAAAGGCATTTACCTTGAACGCCTTCAACCAGGGCCGCCTGCCACAAAGCAGGCTTCAGGGAGGTACGTACGTACAGTCAAGCCGGAATGAAACGCGAACAGCGCCTGCCATCAAAACAAAATACCTTACTTGTGTGCTTTCAGCTGCAGTGCACAACTAGCCTGATTCATATTTAATTGTCAAAGGTGTACTGAAGTATACATGCATAAACCTGTTGTAAAGGAATATTTCATTACAAAGTGAAAAAGTACGGCATATGCGTGTTCGCGTTTCATTCCTTTCCGGCCTTATTATATGTACGTACAGACTTTGTCAAATGTATACAGCCCAAGGGGTCTGCTTCTGAGCCCTGCAGCGCGCCTCCTCTTGCATACGAGAATATTTCATTACAAAGTGAAAAAGTACGGCATATGCGTGTTCGCGTTTCATTCCTTTCCGGCCTTATTATATGTACGTACAGACTTTGTCAAATGTATACAGCCCAAGGGGTCTGCTTCTGGGCCCTGCAGCGCGCCTCCTCTTGCATACGAGAATATTTCATTACAAAGTGAAAAAGTACGGCATATGCGTGTTCGCGTTTCATTCCTTTCCGGCCTTATTATATGTACGTACAGACTTTGTCAAATGTATACAGCCCAAGGGGTCTGCTTCTGAGCCCTGCAGCGCGCCTCCTCTTGCATACGAAGGGACCCTAATCCCACGAAGGCGGGAGGAACTTAAGTCCTCAACCCTCTAAAGCTTAGTACTGTCAAATGTGCTTAAGAGCCCCGCTACACTGTTTGGAAGCGAACCACTTGGGCTTTATATGTTTGACAATGATTGTACGTATGTCCGAAATCGGAAAATGGGCCTAGTATAGTGCTACTGCATTTCGTTGGGAATTAAGGGGATGCTTCCAAAAAAAGGGGGGTAGGGTGTCTCGATGCAGCAGAAAATGCTGTATCCCCCCCCCCCTTCCCTCTATAGGGGTGTCTGTACGGAAACCACTGGATTCAGCCGGCCCGGAAATGGCTATATAAACCGGGGAAGGATGAAATGGCGTTACTGTAGTTTAAACGTTATGGCCATGCATGGTTGCTAGATGGAGCATAAGACTTCGTGGTCTGTTCGAGCCAGTCGACTATAGCTTCCCACACTATCCACTCGTGAGGAATTTCTGCACTGTTTCGTCATGTACCGAGACGGCCTGCGTGAGACCTGTATCGAAGATTATAACCGCGCTGCCGCAGGGGAGAGCGAAGCGGATGCGTGTAGCTGTGCGCTGTGGTTTCTTGTTGCAGCGTCGCCACAGCGTCGGGGTTTTCCCGGCGTAGCGGTTGCCGACGACGCGAGCCGCAGTGCCAGCCGCAGTGCCCCGCCGAGAACAGGCCAGCGGCTCGCCCCGTGGCCGCGGCCATGGCCATGAGTGCCGCTCTGCCGCTGCTGCTGCTCGCCTGCCTCGCGTGGCCCCGGGCCCAGGGCGCGCTCGAGGGTGCCACAGACACCAACTTCTTCGGGTGAGTGCCTCCCCTTTCTTCAACGGTCACCGGGGCACCATCCAAGTGATCGTATGTCATGGAACCGTTGAAGCCGCCGGGAAGCCTGAACGCAGTGGCAATCCTTTGCAGGTGTGACGTTAGGAAGCGTTACGAAATGAGAACGGTATTTCAAAAACGCCCCCCCCCCAAAAAAAAAAAAAAAAATACCCAGGGTGTGCCTCCTATTGAAAATTGGCCGTGTAAGCTGTTTGTTTTGTAACGGGAACGCGCGGCCACCAGAGCAAGTTCTGCGGCAGAGGTATCTTGGAAAGCATTCCCGCTCTGACAGAACATACGTCACAGAAATGCTCGATTTTCCCGTCCTCTCGATATAAGTTGATCGACTGTAAGCTTTCCGGCAAAAGGCTGTCGACGAAGCCTTCCAACGTGATTGCCACCAATTGCTCGCGGGACTGCTTTTTTCACCTGGCTCTACCAACCGCTCCCTGGGCGTCGCCTTATTGTTCACTAAGATGCTGCGCGGCCCTCCCGCAGGCGTGGTGGATTGGTAGCGCCAGGTGCGAAAAGCAGTCCAGCCAACAAAATGGCGGCAATCAGGCTGCAAAGGCGTGGCCACACCCCGGCGACATTCCTGCCCAGCCGGGCGTCGCCTGCGCATTCGCCAGCTCTGGAAGAAGGGTCACGCCACTGGACTCCTTAGGGGCCATTGGAGTTCAATATTCACTTTTTCTGGCGATAACCTATTCTGGGGTGACAGTTAAGGATTTCGAAAGTCAGTGAGATATAAGGAGGACAAAATATTCCTTTATATGGCACTCTGCCATGCGCACTGGGAAAGTAATTTCAACTGCATTTTCCGGCGTAGTCAGCGCGGACGCACACGTCGCTTCGCCGAAGGAATTGTGTTAAACACAGCGACAGATTTTAGGAGCAGTCTTGACTGATTTCTTCGTGCCTTCATTGTGGGGCAGCGCCTGCATTTACTTTTGTTTTACTGTTCCGTCCCCGCAAGGGCGCCTGCAGTCTCTAGGCGTTTGGCACATTTCGACGCCGCGGATTAAACCAAATGTGGGTTGAGCGCACTTAGTGATTCTAGACACACTAAAGGACGCCCCCAAACACGCCGTAGGCTATGCCTGGCTTAGCAATGTCTGTTTGTTGACGTCCCTGGACACTAACCCTGTCGGGAGAAATCGCTCCCTGTAGCCCTATACACACTTGGGCCCATTCCTTATCCATCTTCCCCTTACATTTTTTCACTCCCCTCCATGCTGTCGGTGGTTCAGGAAGTATTCAAGGACTCTATTTCAGGTATCTGCTAGGCAGGGATTACAACCACGCGCGTAACACAGTTCTATGGTACTTTTTTGCATGTGGCAAATTATGTTTTACGTTCATGCTCGTGTGCAGGCACCACCTCCTCTCGGTGAGGATTGACACCCTGTCACATCTGAAGACTCTACTCGACGTGAAGGATTCTCTCGACGTAAGAACCGAATTCTTTAACATTGCACTGCAGCATTGCTGCTCGTATACCTATTCAAGCACAAGTAGCTTTTGCTTGTCTGATCCACAACCGGGCCTCAACAATTTAGTGTGTGTGCGTGTGTGTGTGTGTGTGTGTGTGTGTGTGTGTGTGTGTGTGTGTGTGTGTGTGTGTGTGTGTGTGTGTGTGTGTGTGTGTGTGTGTGTGTGTGTGTGTGTGTGTGTGTGTGTGTGTGTGTGTGTGTGTGTGTGTGTGTGTGTGTGTGTGTGTGTGTGTGTGTGTGTGTGTGTGTGTGTGTGTGCGTGCGTGTGTGTGTTCAAAAAAATTCCATCCACACCTACTAAAAGCAAATCTAAAGGAACCTTCGTGTCCTGGACGTCTCGTGTAGTAGGCCATTGTCGTGCCTACATAGTCATGAAAAAATATGGTATGCGATTAGACGCTGAGACTAAGAGTGATAAGAAGGAAAACATGAGATGTAGCATAATTAAGATTTTACGATATGCGAAGCGTAAAGGTGTTCAATATTTGACTTGAGTTCGAAAAACCTCCGGTAGATTAAACAGTAAGCTTAAATCGATATCTGCCCTGTCTTGCATCCAAGTACGTGTAAAGCGTTCGGTTTAGAAGCAAGGTAACCGGAAGATAGACGTAGGTAAGCGGTAATTATACGCTGTATTATTTGCCTGTTGAAGAACAGTGATTAGCTGATGTTCTATGCGGTCCCAGAATGCTGCGCACAAACTCACAGTTAATTTCAGTTTATCGAAAAACTGCTTGTAATGCCAGTTTATTTGACTCAAAATATAGCTGGACTTTTGGAGCCACACCATAAGAGAGGGTTACACCGGACTGGTGAGAGTGCCTCCAGAAAGCGTGAACGAAATTGTGGACGTCATGGAGTCAGCGGGCATACAGTACAACGTCAACTCGGACAATTTGCAAAGGTCAGCGACTGTCTTCACGGGACACTTCATTCTGCCTGTTTGCTCGTGTCTTTGAATGTTTGCGGCTTCTCGTTTTCATACATCTGGTTGCATCGGTCTGTTAATTCAGCGGTAGGCGTACCTGTTTAATTTAGCGGCGGACTATGCGATTATGCGATAGGATACTAAAGGGTACCCCTAGTAAGGCTATAAAAACGGTAGTTTCAACTACATCTGGGACTGCCATTTTTTTATGCGCAGCGTTCCGAAGCTTCTGTAATGTTTTTTTTTTTGTTCGAAAGCGACTGTTTTTGTTTTTTACTGGAGCTTGAGAAAGCGCGTCGATCATGTTCCCAGTGAAATCTGCGAAAGCCCATACAAGCCGCTATGTTTATTAACAGGCCGCTTCTACACGAAGAACATTTACGCGAATAATAATAATAATAATAATAATAATAATAATAATAATAATAATAATAATAATAATAATAATAATAATAATAATAATAATAATTGGTTTTTGGCGGAAAGGAAATGGCGCAGTATCTGTCTCATATATCGTTGGACACCTGAACCGCGCCGTAAGGGAAGGGATAAAGGAGGGAGTGAAAGCAGAAAGGAAGGAAGAGGCGGAATAATTTCGACCACCTGGGGATTTTTAACGTGCACTGACATCGCACAGCACACGGGCGCCTTAGCGTTTTTCCTCCATAAAAAACGCAGCCGTGTCAGAAAAAAAAATTAAAAATAAACCGCTTACAGTTTACTTAAATTGATACTAAAGCCTGTGCCCTTGATGCATCCCTTTTAGAAAAACGAGACAGAAATAGTACTTGTGCAGTCTTTGTCAAAAGTAAAGGGCCCACTGCGCGCGTGAACGCATATGTGGCTGTGATGCCGTGCCATGCTTGCGGTGAAATTTCTGAGCCACTGCTCACGCTTCAAAGCTCGACAGGCTGAAGAAGACAGTTCAGCCCATACTGCACAGCTTCGGAGCCAGGTTTTTATTCCTGCACGTTCGAAACATTGCCGCGCGAGCGTTGCGACCTAATCCGACGCCATTTCCGATCACTCCATTTCCGGTCGATGCCTGCAGTGAATTATTTACTCCTGTCAAAGACTGTGTAAGTACAAACAGGCAGCTTGCTGACTTCTGTCTTGATAGCAGCTCGGTTACACGGCGTTAAAAAATAGAAATGCCAAGCTCTCCGGAAAGGGAAAACTGGTCAATCTTCTTTCTCTGTTCGCCATTCACCGTGGCTGCACATATGCTTGAGCACAACTCGGCTTCCGTTTCGCAGCCTGATCAACGAAGAGAAGCGCCTCATCGCCCCCGACGATGCAAGCCCCGCCGGCGAGTCGTCGACTGACCTTCTCGACTACTCGCGCTATTACAGCTACAGATCTGTGAGTCGAAAATGGCGGCCGTATACGCGACTTCCATACGTATCCGGGTGCGGGGCTCCGTACATGCGAAAAAGCAGATCTCATATTCTTCGCGAGAAGCAGGCCAGCTGTTGCCTGAACTCGACTTCAATCCTTGAACTTGAAACCAAGCCGAAGTTACAACGATGCCCGAGAGCTTCGGCTCTCGTTGGCCGCAGTGGAAACTGACTCCGAGTTAGTTTCCATTCTTGGCTTGGCTTAGCGCAGCAAACGCCGAAAGACCAATGTGTGCAAGAAAACGAAAAGCACAAATAAGCGATCACTTCTCTGCAAAAAATTTTGGAAACAGTCCAACAAAGCGTTTAATTTTTGGACGCGAAAATTGGGTCTTCACGTAAATTAGGTCTAAACAGTATGCTGTTTCCTTTTTTTTTTGCTCTCCAACATCTGCAGGAATAAAGTATGCTGCATTTATGGGATGCGGATGAATCCTTTTTTTTCACATGTGACCACTTATTTCCTTTTTCCCCGCTTTTTTTTTTAACTGTTATCACTTCGCGCTCTAGGTCACAAAAGCTCTGCTGGGATATGCAAAAGCCCACAGCTTTCTTGAAACCCAAGTTATCGGACAAACTCATGATGACAACGACATCATATCCGTCAAGGTAGGCTTCTTCTGTGTTAATAGATAGTATTAACTACTATTTACCAATTTCCCTCAAGAGAAAAGTGTACAACAGCATAATCTTACCGGTACTCACCTACGGGGCAGAAACGTGGAGGCTAACGAAAAGAGTTCAGCTTAAGTCAAGGACAACGCAGCGAGCCATGGAAAGAAAAATGATAGGTGTAACGTTAAGAGACCGGAAGCGGGCAGAGTGGGTGAGGGAACAAACACGGGTTAATGACATCCTAGTAGAAATCAAGAGAAAGAAATGGGCTTGGGCAGGGCATGTAATGCGAAGGCAAGATAACCGCTGGTCTTTAAGGGTAACGGAGTGGGTTCCAAGAGAAAGTAAGCGTAGCAGGGGGCGGCAGAAGGTTAGGTGGGCGGATGAGATTAAGAAGTTTGCAGGCAAAGGGTGGATGCAGCTGGCAAAGGATAGGGTTAATTGGAGAGACATGGGAGAAGCCTTTGCCCTGCAGTGGGTGTAGTAAGGCTGATGATGATGATGATGATGATGATGATGATGATGATGATGATGATTAACTACTACGAACGTGAGATAGCGAGAAGTCCAGTGCTTCACTGCTAATGAATGCTAATGCTAATGCTGCTCTTATTCCACAAATATTATCTTTTCTGGACACTTTTATTTGCTGCTCACTCACTCTCTTCTCACCTGAATTCAAAGCGCGTTATCTATGTCGCTCTATATTCTGAAGGGCAACTGCGGCGGTTTTTCGGACATTTTGAGTTGGCAGTGTCACTCCCATTCCTTGGAGTCCCCTCTGTCTCTCACAAGAAACCACTGGGTGTCTGTGTTTTACCTCACAGCGCTTTGGTCTTACAAACATCGCATAGCTCTGTCGTCTGTAAGTTTCATTCTCACGGCAGCAGCAGTCAAAATGGTACAGATCGGAATCGCGTCATGCGTGAATACTTGCCCTGAAATTGCGTCGTACTTTAACGCCTGGCTGTCAAAAGACGCACTATGATGGCTGTCAACACGATTACCAAAAATGTTCAGCAAGTGTTGAAAGGAGCGCGGCCACAACTTTCGCTCTATAGTATCAATATCTCAAAATACATGGCAGTATATCACGTCCGCTGCTATCTGCCGATCAGAACACATAGCGTGTAATTTTGCCTGTACTCACTGACAAACAGGCGCCTCCTGTGACCTTTTTATGTGTAGATAGCGAGCGAAGCCGACCTTCCCGTTATCGTGATCGACTGTGGTGTGCATGCCAGGGAGTGGGTCACTATCTCCGCCTGCATGTACATCATCAACGAGGTGAGTCCTTTCTAAGGTGAGGACGGGTTGGTATATGACTTATAATAAACTCTGACACATCTACAACTAAAACTTTAATTTAAAGCCCAACGTTTCATACTAAAAGACGCCAGCTACTGCCCCCCAATCACCCCTGAAGAAGTAGCCTAGCCGGCTCCGAAACGTTGGGTTTTAAATTAAAATTTTTACGTCTTTGGTTGGAGATGTGTCAGAGTTTATTATAAGTCATAAAACCCAACCAGACAGGCAAATCTGTCAACATGTTTAGTTTTCGGGTGGACATATGGTAAGAGCGTCCCCTTTGAAACGGGGTGGTGGCGGGTGCCACTAGGTTGAAAATATTGTTCCTATTTAATTTCATTTTAAACCTTTTTTCTTAACCTCAACAAGCACTATCATGGAATTTCCACCTTTCCTTAGCGTCGCCTGGTGAGATACGATGCCTGCCATCGAACATAGGGTCGCATGTAAAGGCCACTAGAAAACAGTCTGGTGTTGCAATATTTTTTTTGTGTTCAGCTATCATGCATGGGAGTGACGGACACACATGAACATTCATAGGGTCGGCCTCGAACGTCCTTGTGACCACAGACTGCGTACTTGTTTCTTGCTGATTGAGTTGTATTCTCTCACCACAGCGATCGTGTGCGCCAACGCAAACCGTTATACATGCGAGCAACCTATCACGAAATGTTCGAGGCCTAACCAAATAGTGAACTGTTGTTTTACGTTCGTCACTACGCTTTGGCGCTACTCTGTTTATTAATAAACTTGGCTGCTGCTTTCTATTTTTATTTTGAACAGAAAGCTCTTTATCAAATTTCCAAGCATGCTGCAATAGTGTGCAGAGGGTAAATAAATAGATTATTGATAAAGTACATGTCCCTTGACAAAGCGGCCCCAGAATGCTTGGTGTAGGAAACCAAAAGGGCGTTCAGAAACAATTGCCGCGTTGGCGCCTCCTGCCTACAGCAGCGCTAGATTCCCCTCCAGCATTGTCAGTAAGAAACTATGCCCACTCGGCTTAACTGCCGCCATTCAGAAGCACGTCACTTTCAGGCGGGCGACAGTTGAAGCAATCGATGGGAGCGGACGAGACCATGAAGTATATATAGCAGGTCGCCTTGTAGCGTAAAAAAAAAAGAAAAGAAAAGGCTGAACTAAGTGGGCGAAAAAACACGACAAACTTTCAGTTTTAGATTGCGGTTCTTGTGTATTTCTTCTTTCGCATCCGCTACCCACGGGAAATTTCCAGCTTCCGGTTCAGCAAGGTTTCTGTAGAAAATTAAGCTCGCGGGTGCCGCTGATTCGTGCTTTGCTGCAGCAGAAGCCCAGTATACGCCACGAGCATCGACAAACTTTCTTCGCAGCTTGTCACCCGCCACCAGGAGCGAGCCACAGATGTGTCGGCCATCTTCAACTACGAGTGGAGAGTGATTCCGTGCCTCAACCCTGACGGATACGAGTTCTCCAGGAGATCGGTTTGTGACCTGCGTTTTTGTCGTCCACATACTGGGCTGTTTTCTTACTTTTCTAATCAGCCGGAGCATAAGCATTGTGACGTGCAGCCTTCCGGGTTTTCGCGCGGCCGTCGACCGCGCGGCATGTCAGCGCCTTATAATGGCAGTGAGCTGGGATGTCGGCGTGACTTCGTGCAAGTTTGCGCAAATTTAAGGCAAGACTAACTTCACCTGCAGCCAGCAACAAACTCAACCTCAACCTGAACAAAGTTCTGTCCTGTGAGAGCGTCTTCTGCTATGCTGTTCCCTGCACGAGAACACGCGCGGGCTCCGTGCGCTGGTATGGTGGCGCCAGCAGCGACCACATCGCCAGCGCCGCCTCGTGGCACTCGCCGCGTTAACCGGACGCTCAGTCACGGCCGGTCTCTCGAAGGGAGAGCGCGCGCGCCCCTCTCGAGACTGGCCGTGGTGGCCCTGCGCCGCATAGCAGACGCGCACTGACCGCGATGCCATTCTAAGTCAACGCCTTCTTCTCTGCGGGTTTCAACGCATTGAAAGCCTTGACGCCACCACTGCTGCATTTCGTTTCAATTGCTTTCAGGTTGGGCTGATCACCGATTCCGAGCAACCATGATTGTGTTGCAGTCCCGACGGCACTGCAATATCTGGCAGCGCAGTTGAGCTTATTGAGATTAATTAAGTACCTTTACAATTTGAGAAACAAGGCTCTGACACAAATAATGAAATCAGCTATGTAATTTACATCCATTGTAACATCGACTATGTGAATGGTCGGCTAGAAATGCGAAAAACGCAAACCTACTACACATATATATCAGATGATAGTGCTCTACATCCTGCAGGATCGACACTTCTTTACTTTGTGTATTCCTCTCAGAGAAGCATAGCTCTAAGCATACAAAAAAACGCTGGGTTTCTTGCTAAGTATCTTCCACGGGACTTTCATTTCAGGAATTTCATGAAGACACCAATTACATGAATTATTTTGGTCGTATTTCTCTTTTGGTAAATACTTAACTATAAAAAGGCCGCCGCGGTGGTTCAGTGGTTATGGTGCTCAGCTGCTGACCAAAATGACTCGTGTTCGATCCTGGTTGCGGCGGTCGCATTTCGGTGAAGGCAAAATTCTAGAGGCCCGCGTACTGCGCGATGTCAGTGCAGGTTAAAGAACTCCAAGTGGTTGCAATTATCTGGAACCTCCTACTGTGGCGCCCCTTATAGTCTTCGTTGCATTGGGACGATAAACCTAATTAAAATCAAAAGATTAATTCCCGAAATTATGGGTTTAGTGATGTGAAATCCAAGAAATATATATATAGAGAAATTTGAACCACTCTCTATTTTTCTTTTTATTCGTCTAGAACAGGATTTGAGATCTCATAAATGCAACAAATAAAGATACAAAATTTTAAACCACTGAAGGAAATAAAATGATGCAAATAAATACACAAAAGCTTAGGTGATAAACGACATAAGCACTCTCAGAAGTACGACGTCGCTCCCACTGCATACACACACGCACGAAAAAAAAAACTAGAAACAAAATTGACACGCTGAACCACAGATGTGCATAACAAACGAAGACTTAAACTTCAGATGCTGGCTCTAAGAACTTCACCGACTGACTGAACGCATTCCTTCGCTCCACATAAAGACATAAAGCAGCTCCTACCAATGATGTCACGTTCGAAGCACCCCAGTCAATGTAAACCCTTTCCCGGTTCACTCTCATGAATTTAATTCCAAAGTGCACTCATTTCCTGCAGACCCTCTGCGCATGAGCGAGCATGCACGATGTCCAAGAAAAGCGTTTAAATATATTCGGTACTTTGACTGCAGTGTTTTTATAGCTGTTATGACATTGAGTAAACACAGCAGTAGGTAGAGCACCCATAATTATCCAAGTTTGTTTTCGCCTTCGGACGAAACACCTCACCGCTCGCCTCGCTCGCTACAAACTGAACCAGAGAGCTGCGTTGGCTGCGTCCGCCTTTCGCCACCGCTGTTAACCAGGTGGCGCCACTCGCGCGCGCCAAACTGCAGCGCACGGAGCCCTCAAGAAAGACGCCTATAAAAGCTGGGATACTTTTTCTGCAACTGGTGGCGACTAAAGCACCGATTGTAGATCTGATTCACAATCCTGTGATAGTGTTTCCACTTCGCAACGGGATATGGCAAATCAAAAGGCTCACATTCCAGGCAACATAGCGCTTGTGCTGATGATTTTTTTTTAATCTTAACTCCGTTTCGCATGCGCAGGTACAGTCATACGAAAGAAAAAAAAAGCTTGGACGAAGCTTAACCTGCCGTTAAGAGTACAGTTCAATAGCATTAGAGATCCATAAGGCGCTGACAAGCCGCGTGGTGGACGGTCGCGTGATATTAAAGGTCTGGGAGGCTGTGCTTTTCAGCGCAAAGCTTCACTGCTGTTTGTGGTTGAAAAAAAAAAAAAGACCCTGTACATTCAGGATGCCCATTTCGGATGTTTAGCTTCTTTAATTAAAGCCCGCTCTGCGTTGAGCCTTCAGCTGTTCACCGGCAGAGTACGCAGCTCGTCTAAAAATAGTCGTGCGAATATGAATATTAAATATCTTGGTATATTTAATGGCACCTTCTTGAATACTGGTCGCCGCGAAGGCCCATTGGTTATGGTGCTTGGTTGTTGATGCGAAAGACGCAGGTCGATCCCGGATACGGCGGTTGCATTACGGTGGAGGCGAAATCTTAAGAGGCCCGTGCCTGTGCGACGTCAGCTCACGTTAAAGGCCGATTCACAGGACGGACCGTTCGCCCGCTGCCCGCGAATCACCAAATTGGGAGGCGTGCTGTCGGCCCGCGGAGTGGACAACCAAGGAGGTTCAAGTGCCTCTCCCCTCGCGGGAATTAGCGGCGGCCCGAGAAAATGCGCGCGCTAGCTCTGGCAACCACCGCTCTTGTCAATATTTCGTATAATTCTAGGCACTATAATTTCGGCTGCCGCATTTCCCCGAGTGAGGTTGAGCTGGCGCGCTGTTTTGACCAGCTGCACTCCGCTCGCTACCATGACAAAGCGATCGACGGGGCCAGCAAGACGGCCCAGGCCATTGAGGAATTGGAGAAAGGGCCGCACCTGCAGCCTTCAATCGCAGTCGTGGGTCGGGAGGAAAAAACCAGTTTGACCAGCGTTCCCGAACACTCTACAATAATCTGGCAACAGTGGTACACCCAGCGCGTCGTCTGCTCTTTTGGTCCGTCGCATCCGCTCGACGTCATCGCATCGCAGGCCAGTTTTTAGTGGCGCATGAACACGTGATGCGCGGGTCGCGGGCCACCTGACCGTCGTGTGAATCGGCCTTTAACCGCTGCACCACTGTGCCAGGAGGTACGAGGGCTCTGGTATGATCGCACTTCTGGCCATGCGGGGCCGAAGCATGCGACGTCCGAGAACTGCCAACAAAGCCGACAAGCTCGCGAAGGCTTAGTACCGGATGCCCTTTGTCAGGAGAAAAAAAAAAAAGAAAGTTCCCACTATTTGACCTGATGGCCACTTCGACGGGGGAAGACTGAGCCCTGCGCGACTGCAGCGCACTCTCCCAAGGGCTGCCACTGAGTACCGGGAAGCGATGCAGGGTCAATGCCCGGCTTCTCCTCGACAACGGCGCCAGTTCGCCTTCCCTGAAAGTCGCCGGCTTCTCGAGAAAATCCAGGGGTCAGCGCGGCCCAGTAATCATGTTTTGACATCGGCATTCAGCTCCAAAGGGGAAGCTGACACCGCGTACCCTTCCGCGTAGCCTTGCCCGTGCACTGATAACAAACACGTGCCACCACCTGCAAACCGTGGGGACGTGACCCGTGGATATTCCTGTGTCTCCCCGACGTAGATGGCACCCTCCTCTCGAGCTCTACACGGGGGCGGGGGTGTGTTCCTTGGCGAGAGAGTGCGTGATCTGCCACAGTGAACTTGGACACGTCTTCCTCAGCAAACCTGGCCTCCATCTAGGGATTTCAGGGAAGAAAAATCCTATTAAACTCGGCGCAGAGTACCAGGCCGGGGAGCTACATCTCGAGGGCGACATTTCATCGAGAGCTTCCTCACATCGAGACTCTTTCACTGAGAAGCACTATCAGTTGCTGTACGTGTGTATAATGTAAATAGCAGTATAAAGTTTTCCCTGCCGTTCTCCCAATCCAGTCTCCGATCATCCTCGTTCCCATGCTACCCGAGTCGCAACAGCTCCCATGGTTCTACATATGCAATGGCCAATTCCGCATATGTGGGCGCTAACCCATTATCGCTATCCGAACAACTTCCATCCGTGAACATTGTATCTGAACACCGGAACCGAAGTGAAAACCGAAATGCTAGCGCACCTAATTGCATTCGACCTAACCACGCAAATCGACCTTCAATTTTTTTTTTTCTACCCATCGCGTTGTAGGCAGCGGGAAATTTGGTTCAACGTTCAGTTCGATGGGGCGTGGATTCAGTCCAGATTTGTATGGAACACATTGCAATCAATTGATTACTCGTAATAAGTTACATTTTGTTGTAATTTTTAATGGACTGATTACTTCTTTTTGCAAGCGGTAACGTTCATTATAATTCAATTTTTCAGTTATCGATTACTAGTAATCAGTTACTTCGTTGCAATCAGTGGTACAGCTCCGAGAACCTCAGCTTGCAGGAAAACACTTCTTGCGATGAAGTTTCCTCCGTGCTTCGTCACAGAGCGACAATGTTCGGAAGACCAGCTCGTAAGCATGCCCGGACATGCAAGCCCGGGCGGCCTGCGTTTGTTTTTTGACGCGGCCGGCAGAAGGCGCAACCAGCGTGCGGCTCGCGCTTTGTCCCCTCGGAGCGTAATCAACAACAGCGGTGCTTTAGAGAGGACTTGAGACGCGAGCATCGGAGTACTGCGTGACCGCGGCCTAGTGTGCAAGGCGTTTGTACGTTACAACACCGCCCATTCCCTCCAGTGCGTCCGTCCAGAGAGCCGTCAATGTCGCTGCTGATGTGTTCACACGAAAACGTGGAAAAATACTTACACAAACTTCCAAACATAAAAAAAAAACGGTTGCTGGTAAAAATAACATGTGAGCTACGACAGATCAATGATAGAGCACGAGCTGATTCTAGTCCGTGTACTGTGAGCGACTGCGTCATATTAAAGAAAGTTGAAAGGAAAGCAAACTAATAGAAGTCGATTCCATTTGTGCAATTTTTTATTTGTTTGGAGCTGTAATCGGCCACTGAAATCAATTACATTGGGGATGAAGTGATTGTAATTGGAATCAATTACTTTTTTTTGTCCGTAATGTGCACAAGACTGGTTCTCTCTCAGATATAGAGCGCTGCGGTGCCCTTTCATGGTATTGGGCACGTGCTTGGTTGATATTTACTCGCGGCCACCACTTTCATTACTCCCTGAACGCCTCGCTACAAAGTTGTTGTTCTTTCTTCTTGACGATGTATTACGCCTCTCGAAGTCATGTCGTTTGCCGTAAATATCCTCTTATTTACGCAAGCGACCACGTAGAGTAACGCGTTAAAAGCAACGTTAGAGCTCTCTAGATGGCCTGTGAAACCAGTACACGGCTTCTCGAGGGCACGGTCTACGTGTCTGGCTCCGGAGAGAAAAAAATGTGGCGGTGCGATGACGACGAAATACAATACGATTCGCACCACCATCAAAGCACAAAAGTAAGGCGCATAAAAGGACGCTCCACGCTTCGATCAGCTTCGAGCTTGTCTATTCGTCAAAAGTGACGTCAGCGTTTCTCACCTCCTCTCTCTTTCTCACGCCCGCACGCATCCACGCTCTCGGCATTACACGGCGCGCAACGCGCGTGCAAGCACAGGGCGATCAGGTGAACATGCCTGCTCAAGCGAGCATGTATACGTGCTGGCTAGCTGGAGGTATACGACACCCTCGCCGCGTTTAGCGGCCCGCTTAGCAGCAAGGTTTCTCGGAGGTTCGCGCCGCTTAATGTGAAAACGAAGCTGGGAGAGACGGCGCCAAACCTTAGAGCATCTATCGCTATACGTTCTCTGGCATGGTTTGCATTCAGGCCCGTCGCATATTCCGTTGCCTATAGCGCTTGGCTGAACTATGCGCACAGGTTTCAGCGCTAGCGATCTTTGCTTTCTTCGGCACGCTAATATTGGCAGCATCTCTGGGCGGACTCTGGCTATATACCTTCGGCGTGGTTCCGAACACGAGGAAAGCTCTCCTGCTGGTGGCTGCGGGAGGGGAGGTCTGTTGGCGGAGTGACACAACGCAGTGACGCGCGGGGGGGTACGCTTATCTTGCGGTGTTGAATACAAAGCAAAGCGCGCGCACAGCACTGCGGAAAACCGCCCGCGACCCGCAGCACGTTTAGCCCTCGCGACTCGGTTTCGCCCTTCTGTGATGCACTCGGTGAGCTCTGCAAAGCGCGCTGAAGATTTCATACCGGCAGTAGTCCCGATGTACGGGCGTCCGGTTTCTGCCGAAGCCAAATCTTGCCGAACACTGCGGGAATTGAGGCGCCGGGCGCACCAAGAATAATCAACTGCGTCATCGTCGCACCTCTAGTCGCTTGCAGTGATGAGTCATAACCGCCGCTTCCGTCGAAGCCCAAAATCGAGGCGCCTGAGTTATGCCCCGCCCTCCTCTTGCTATCGCTAATTTTCTTCAACGGTCAATGCAGCGTTTTCGCAGCAGATCCTTTTTTCAATTCATTAATCTGTTATTTTTTTTTAATATTCTGCCTTCACAACGCATCACCCACAGTGAATCGATACATATGTTACCCAGTTGGTTTTCCTAGACGAGTGAGTCTCCTTCAGCTCTCGAACCTGGCACATTTCCGCGTACACTTCTACATGGTGACGCCGGGACACCTGCAAACACTTGGCAGTGGTTCACATTTTCTCCGATCGTGTCGAACCAACCAACTGCACTCGTCCGCGTAAGTCAGTAAGGGAGCCTGCCGAGAGGGTCTAAAGAGCTTCGTCCTCGCTGCAGGGTAAAAAGAGACGTGCCGAAGTAAAACTCACTGCTGGGAAAGTTCCACAGCGCTGAGAAAGACGAGCACACAGACCGACTTTGTTCTTCACAAAAGAAAACGAATTCGAAAGACGAGCGCGGATGCACGGATAGAGAGAGAGAGAGAGCAGAGCGGCTAGACGTTCTGATGCTGCCGCGCCGCGCAGGCATCTCGAGTTATCGGCGAGCGGCGTGGATGCGCGAGGCATCTCGTGTGTCCGACCCACGGCGGCGCCGGCGCCTCCTGTCGCTCATCTCCTCGTAATCACCGAGCTCTACTACTGCGCAAGAGGCTGCATTACCTGCCGCGGTACCCGCACAGCTATTTTGCAAAGCACAGAAACGACCGTGCCGCTAGCATTTCGAAGGAAGCGCTCATGCGGTCGAAATCACAACGGAGCGACTATCCATGACTTCTCATCGCCCACGGCGCCGCTTGTCATAAAACCGCGCTACTTTGATTTCGTGTTTCGATCGGCGCCATTCCGCAAGCGATGAGCTTTAAAAGCAGCGCTTTTGTCGCAAGCGTCGGACTCAAGCGCGTGACACCAAGGCGTCTCATATGCTGACCTCGGGCCATGCTGTCCGGCCTGACACCAAGCACTGCCAAGATCTTTGTTGCACTTTGGGCTGCGCGGGCAACGTTGCTTTGAGGTTTTGCATGTCCAGCTTTCTCGGGAAAAAAAAATTTTGAATATTGAAATATTGCAAGGCATTGTTGTGGAAATTTGAAGGCAATGGTCCATTCTTCCGGTGTGTAGCAATAAATATCTTTCTTTTAGGGTGTTTCCATCATTCGCATCGAGCAGTTAAGACTACCACATAAAAGTATTGAAGAACGCTTTTCACGACAGCAAAAACGCTGGTAGCAAAAAATGCAAGCCTGCAGACGGGAGATCTGCGGATATACTGATAGTTATAGTGAAATATTACAATGCATGAAAAAATCGCATTCCTAGACTGCATTCCTAGACTGGTTCCCGTTAAAAAAAAATATTTTTTTTTTGTCCAGAATTGTTGGGTATGGAGTACACCCCATTGAATATAAAAAAAGGCAACAGAGCAAGTAGTGGTATTTGCCTTATATTTTTTTTTGCTTTTTGCTTTTCAGAACAGGATGTGGAGGAAGAATCGCTCCGTCCAGTACAGCGTCAACGGCACGAAGTGCTATGGTACCGACCTCAACCGCAATTTCGATGTGTCATTTTGCAGTAAGTTCATGCCTCCGCCCGCTTTTTCCTTCAACTTGCGCCCTTCTCACGAAAGGGAGGATGCATGCATATGTCGGCAGCGTTCTACACATTTGTGAACGATGTGACAGTTTGTTGCTACCGCTGTCGCAGATCGTCTGGCACCATTACATTAATGATGGAGTGGGGGCCCTTGGTAAGCGAAATAATCGGAAAGGTTTTCTTTTTTATCTTAAGACATATTGCGGTGTAAGAAAGGTCAACCATTTGAGTGCTGCAATCACGAACAGCTTTAACAATAGATCACTATCGGGAAAGTAGCACTCTTTAATCGAAGTCTGTCATGCGGCGATATTTTCTCTACTAATATTTCAATTGGATACTGGGTTTACAATAAAATCAAATGCAATTGATAAACCTTTTATCTGTTGTCGAGCAACCGTACGTTAACTGGGCGATCTTATAGCAAGGAAGTTTACGTTTACTTTCGTGAGGCTCAACTCTGTTCATCTGTAGGATTAGATGAATGGCCACATACTTTGCACAGCATTCTGATTCCATTCGATTATTCTCGGAGACCATATACAGGGTGTGTCCCAGCTAACTTTAGCCAAGGTTTAAAAATATGCCGCGGCACTCTAAGACGACGCGACCAAATGCATGTTTGTGGCAATTGTATAGAGCAACTAACATTATTTTTTGCATTGTGCTTAACTGCATAATTAGCGGATATTAATTAACCAACTTCGCAAGCAACGAGGATAGGCGAAAAAGTCCAATGAGAAAGTTGTGGAACGGTCCGTGAAACGACGTCCAATTGAACAGTTTCTAACTTTCCATCTATTACGCATCGGCTTTTTTTTCGCTCACTGCAAAAGCCCGCGGAATGCAAAAAACAACCCACGTGACATGTGAACTTGCGCGCCGCGATTGCAGTGCTCTCAAACGTTCCGCGTATTAACGAACAGTTCATTTAGCCCGGTGTGCTGCTGCTTAAAAAGGTGACAGGGCTGCGACGCAGGCGCTCTCTGTGAGATCTACGCGAGCGCAAGCGATAAGGACTGTGCTTGCCGAGCGCTATCAAGCGCCACAAGAGAAGCATACCGCTGGCCAATATCGCACCGCCAGCCTCTGCGTCGCTGCCCTATCACCTTTTAAGCGGCAGTACAAAGGGCTAAATCGTTCCTACACGGAACGTTTGAGAGCACTGCAATCGCGGCGCGCAAGCGGGCATGTCACGTGGTATTTTTTGTATTTCGCGGTCTTTTGCAATAAGCGAAAAAAAGCCGATACATAAGAGATGGAAAGTTAGAAACAGTTCAGTTGGACGTTTCGCTGACCGCTCTACAACTTTTTCACTGGACTTTTTCGCCCATCTTCGTTGCTTGCGAAGTTTGTTAATTTTAAAACCCTGGCTAAAGTTAGCTGGGACACCCTGTATATATATCCAGCGCCAAAATAACTGAACCTTGCTAAGAACCGTGATGAAAGTTTACCTGCAAGTCACTTCTGACGAGTTTTCACGACTGTGCCCGGCGTACAGTTTTAGGGGAATGCGAGCAACCATGCACTCGGTACGTGTGCAGAGGCAACGTCTCTTTCTAAATGCATACAGTGGTTTCGTATTCACCGGGCCGCCGTAAAGAAGCGAAAATGACATGGTGTACCACGCAAACTGCTTCGTATACGCTTACATCCACCACAGCGCGGTCGTACAGCTACAAAGTGAGCGCGGAAATATTTCTGGAGCGTTTATTGCTGAAGAATTACCCCTTAAATGGGGCATTTGAGGAGCTAATAAGTAAAAAAATAAATAAAACTCGCTCTTCAGGGATTGAAGCAGCCTGTTTCCCAATAGCAGTAGCTTCCCTTCGTTGCCGTTGCGCTCGAGGCCTACTCCATTCGTGGCGTGCATGCAGGCACAGTCGAAGAGGCGGACCCCTGCAAGGAGACCTTCTGTGGCAAGGCGCCCTTCTCGGAGCCGGAGTCGCACGCCTTCCGGGAATACGTGACTGAATTCCGCGACAGGATAGCCTTCTACTTCAGCTTCCACGCCTTTGGAGACCTCTGGCTTATCCCGTACAGCTTCCGCACCGAGAGGCCGCCTGACTACGACGAACTGGTATGCGCTGTGCCGCCGTTGGCCGGGCCTCGCTCGCTAGCGTGGCTTCGAGCGCGCGCGGCCGTCGCAGAAATGCACGAACGCCAACGGCTGCACCAAACGCGCGCCATTCTCTGCGCCTGTCTCTCCTCTCTTTTGGGAATTCGGAGCGTTTTATTTCCAGCGACACGTATTGGTGCCGCTCTGAAGTGGTTGTCCAAAACTGGCTCCTGTTTTTTTTTTTTTGCTCTGTGGGTCTCAAACACTGTCTTATCCTCTACTACAAGAGGCCGTATTTTGTCACGGTCCTCGTAGCCAATGGCCAGGGCAACCCTGCCTCTGATGAATGTGTTGCTATAGGTATCGTCTGTGACGTCACAGGCGACAGTCGGCTATGACGAATGCGCGAAAACATTAGCAGGGATAAGAATCGCTATAAAAATACGATCCGACGCGTTATTTAACTATGATCGAAAAGATATTTGTATTTAGGTTGCTCCGGGCTGCCGCACGTTAAAGGGACGCTGAGGGAAACTCCATTCAACCTTTGTTCTCGGCAAAATCAATTCTATGGCTCTTCCTGGTTATGCCGATGCTTGTCCGGCAGCAGAAGACGCATCTGTTGCCCAGAGAATTGGATTTTAAAATTTTCTTACCTCTCTATTCGCGATTCAAAATGATAGAATCAAAAGTCGAAAACCTCTCTATATCCGAAACTAAAGTGGCAAAATTAAACGACTTCAGCTTATTTAAAAAAAAAAGAAGCGTGAGAATTCCAGCAATGCTGTAGTACGTGTGACAGGAGTCTGTAACATCGTTAGCAATAAGGCGGCCCTTAAAGCTATCGCTTTAATGACAACCATACCAGAAAATTCATCCCGCAACATCCCGGAGTCTGAACACGTCTTGAATGTACGCTCAACTTGGTATGACGAAATACGGGGACTGGAAAGAACTGCGCACGACACGGGGCACCATTACGTCATCCTCGTTTCCTTTTCTCTTCCCGCATTTCTTGGCAGATGGCGAGGGCAAATCGAGCAGTCGACGCTATACAACAGGTCAGCGGCACACGCTACAGAGCTGGATCCATCGCCTCTCTACTTTGTGAGTCTGTGCCCAAAGGCTGTGAGCTCTTTGCCATCTTCCAGCCATTATTCAGCACTCCCCCGTCAATAATTAATTAACCAAACATCTTTTACAGCAGTACCAGCAGAAAGAACGTTTGTTTTGGTTGAATATGTTTCGGTTTAAGGCGAAAAAAAGAAACTATAAAGATAAGCCGAATTTAATTTCGAAATTCTGTTTAACCGAAAAATGCCAGTATACCTTGACATGGACGCCCCAGCTAGTTGGTTGTCGACTGAGAGTTGCACTGAGTGAAAGGCGAATACTAAAGTACGGAAGCCAGGTGAGTGATGCGACGGTGTACCGTTGGGTTAGGTGCCGAGGTTACGCGTTTTTTAGGTATTCCTATTCTGCCTTACACGCCTCTGCAGACTAGGAGGCTGCATTGGCCTCATCTGGCCGCCAGACGTCGTCTGCTAGCGTATACCTCTGTTCACCACCCGCTTACGACAGTTGCTCAGTTCAGCAGCTCCGCTCCATGTATGGACGCTCGAAACCATGCATCGCAAAAAAAGTCGTGTTTTTGTTACCACGACGTTTAAGCGAAAGTTCTGTCACTGTCGTCAACGCGCAGGCCAGATGATGCCAATCTTCACGCCAAACTTAGCCCAACAACCCAGCGATGAGATGGCAATCCGCCTTTTACAAATGAACTTGAATTTGCGTTTTTGCTGAACAGTTCCATAATTTAACTCCCCCCTCCCCCGAAACCTCCATTTTTTATTGGCGATAGAATTTGTTTTCGCAAGCACCGCTGTAATTGCTTTACCTGTAATTAATAGCAATTTGCGTTTTAAGAAAGCGTCCGGGTGACTTTTGACCGCACAGGAATAGCATATTGTATCACTAAAAATAAACCGGTAATTCGCCTAAAGTAAATAATCATCGGCGAAAAAAAAAACAAAAACGAAAACTGCGCTCTGAAATCAACACAAAAAAGTCCACCGAATTTTCAAGAAAATAAAGACAGAAAAGTCCAACCCCCCTATATATAAAGTTACCTCTTAATTGCAATAATTAACGTAACGATCCAGTGTAATGTGTAGCGTTATGCAACTTATATAACAATTTTATAACAGCATTCTGATGTTCGGTGCTACCTGGGTTAAATTGTGGCATTTTATTTTTTCTTGAGCCCCAACCTTTCTGCGAGCTTTCAAAGCGCTTCACTGGGGTCACACAACGCTTATTTGCTGCTTTCACGAACGCAGATATCGCTCCGGGTACTTCGATCGACTGGATGTATGTCAAGAAGGGTGTCCGAATGAGCTTCACCATAGAGGTCTCTTCGGAGAAGAACGGCTTTTTTCTGAACCAGAGCAACGTCATGGAGGTCCCGAAGCAAGCATGGGTTGGCATGGTGGCTGCCATTCAGTAATAAAGCAGCAAACTGAACACGAATAAAGAAGCGAACAAACAATTGTTTCGGTGCCTGCGATGTGTATATCTGGCAAATTGCCCCAGAAGGAAAAAAAAAAACAGGTCGGGACTGCGCCCCACCGCGCCCCATCCCGCCCATGTAGACTGGGCACGCCGAATGGGAAGGCTCGGCCAGTCTGCCCGCTGACGTCATCGGGATAGGGGCAGCTAAGAACACGCGGTGAGCTGTCGCCCTGATTGGTTGCGAATAGCAATTTAAAAAAAAAATTGTGAATTGTAGAATCCACGGAGGGGGCTGGACCCGCGACGGCATGAGTACTTTTCAACGCGGCATCTTTTTTTAAAAAGCACTCACAACTGTTCGTCGCTGCTTCTTGCGGCAAAGAAGAGACAACAGTGACTGTAACGGCTGTAGAATCACTGGCAGCAAAGCGGCGCTCCACAATGACGAAACCGCCAGTCTTTGAACCAGCCGCCACCTGTGTCCCATAGTCTCACGTGCCTGTGGTGCCTCAGCTGCTAGCGCAGTAAGTACGAAAACAAGTGTATCTTTATGTGCCGAACTCAACGGTGTGGCTGTTTATTTCTAGTTTAGCACGACTTTAGGCGCTTAAAAGTGACACAAATCTACAATCCGCCCTTTTCACACGGCCGCTCTGTGCGTGCGCGCCTCTCTTCCTCCACTGGTTGAAAACAATTCGCCAGCTCCTGCTGCGCATGCGCAGTTCATGTCAGTGACAGGCGCACGCGACAGATGGCGGCAACTTGTCAAGCACACACCTGCCACTCAGCAGGCGCAGTACACGCCTCGTGGAAACGGATCGTGCTTGCGTCTCCCACGTGCGTTTAAGTTTTCGCCCACTACACAGAGGGCGTCACGTCTTGTGAAAAAAGGAGGAGCACCGTGCATATTATATTCCGTACGCTGATTCAGCTTCCCGATTCGTGTTTTAGTTCCTCAGTAATCGCACAGTCTCACTTTCCGCCGTCACGCAGAGAATTCAACAAAACCTGCTCAGGTCAGCTTTAAAGTTCCTGCGCACTGCACACTTTCGAATAAGTTTGATACGACCTTGCGTTCTGAATGTACGAACAATGGCTTGTCGAAGGCCTATAGGGATAACCGTTTTCGACGCACCTTGATCTTGCCCATCTCCATCCTCTGACTCCACCCACCGCTGTCGGGTTCATCCTTTGCTCTCGCTTGTGTGGTCGAAAAAACCGGCCTACGACTCGTCGCAAAGCCGTTACCGGCTGTTAGACGTCAGCCATGTCTGCTTGGGAACCGACATGGGGTCAGGCCCGTGTAGCAACGCACCAAATGCCTGCAGGGTGTAGACGCCCTGCGAGGTACAAAAACGTCTTCACCACTGGACCCTTCATAATAATAAAAAATTCACGGGCGATCACAAGATGTGATGCGACAAAACTGTGTTTGCGGTATTTGTTTTACATTTAGCTTTTACAATGGCCGCCTTCCATTGGGTCTATGAATTTGATTTCGCCATCGCTTTTTTTCGTTCCGGGTCTGCTGGATGCTTCTGGAAAACACACACACACACACACACACACACACACACACACACACACACACACACACACACACACACACACACACACACACACACACACACACACACACACACACACACACACACACACACACACACACACACACACACACACACACACACACACACACACACACACACACACACACCGAAAGAGGGCTATACGGCTAACGAAGTACGATGAAAAGACTGGCAATGTATTTTTTTTTAATAAATCAAGTACGAACGCCTCATTGCACTTACACAAGATAGGATTGATATCACTGGGCCCTACTCAACGCGACTCCGCGAACACCTAACATACTATAGCACAAAACATGTATTTTCTTGAGACTGTAGAGGTAGCCAATGCCAATGACGGTCGCCGAAGAAGTGAAGAAACTCTTGTGCTTGCTGGAGCTCGAGCCTATGGCTCCAGTCTTTAAATTGACGTATACATGCATGACATATGAGCTCATACTGTAGGTGTGAAGACGTGGACAATTCTGTACATGAGTGGCATTGAAGAAACAAGCAAGTATGGTGCTCAGGCTAGGGGCACCACCTTCGGGGCATACTTGATTTCCCGCCATTAAGATACTTTTTTTTTATTACACTCACCGTGCCGGTATAATGGCTATGACGTTCATCTGTCGAGCAAGAGTTCGCGGGCGTAATATATACCGGCAGCGGTGAGTCAGTGATTTATTCATGGTGTTTGGCTGCTGAGCACCAGGTCGCGGGATCGAATCCCAGCCGTGGCGGCCCAATTTTGATGATGACAGTATACAGATACGCCTGCGTGCTATGCGATGTCAGCACGCGGTCGAAATTAAATCAGACCCCGTCGACTACGATGCCTTTATCTGCCTCCATCATCCCTTTCAGCAAGGTGCTGTCCACTGTAGAAGCACTTTTTACTTTCATCATGAAATATTCGTATTCGGCAGTCGCTCTTTGATGGAGGGGAAATGCGAAAATTGCCGTGCACTGAGATTTCGCAGCACGTCAAGAACCCCACATGGTCCAAAATTAATCGCGCCCTCTATTACGGCGTGAGTAAATAGTCCACACCGTTGCTTTGGCTTGTAAGTTTAAGACCCGATACATCGATCAACCACAGCGCAGGCAAAAAGAGTGCGACGTTCACAAGGTACGCATACAATGACATGCGCCCAGGTTAGTCGACCGAGAAACGAGCTGCGTTACAGGTTTTATAGGGTAAGCTTGCCAAAATCATCGCTATCTGCAAGCGGCCAGTCCCATCGTATTTTCTTCTCGCGTAAGTGGCTTTGACTCCCGCATCCTAAATACAGGCGCGTAATGTTTACAGCACAATCACATGCTGTCTGGCGGTGTTCGCGACAGGTTACCCGACCGACTCGCAAAAACTGGTCATACGGCCGCTGCCGTTTGCCGATGGAAGTCCAAGCGTCCCTTTCGTAACGCTCCCTCCTCATCCGCCAAGATTCTTCGACGCCCTCTCCGCTGCGAACACCCGTCGTTGAGCTTTTCCAATCTTCCTTGTCAGCCGCCCACGATGTAAAGGTAGTGCTCCAGCGCTTCCCGCTCCGCCAATGTTAGCCCTCTCACCATTCCTCTCGCCACCACCATCTGAAATCCTTCCCCGCGACCCTTTCACTGCTTTCACAAACCACCCACCCCGGTCCTCTTCTCTCTCTCTCTCTCTCTTGTATGTATATTTTTTACTTGCCCCGTCCTACGCTCTCCACTGCAGGGGCGCACCCTCCAAGATAGAGTAATGGACGCCAGGGCCTCTGAGCTCGTCAAACATAATACAATAAAAAAAGATAAAGGCAAAAGAGCAACGCGCCAAAAGAAAACGCGAATAGAAAGGAACTATGAACGGCCCCTCCGCAGCCACTCCCACCGTCCTCTTCTCTTCCAGAGAAAAGCGAAAAGGTAACACCATAAAAAGGCAAGGCGCGCGATTAGCTATTAGCGGACGACGCCTTTCTTCTTTTCCTGTGGTGTCGCTACGCGAAAAAAATAAGATTGAGAGAAAATAGTATTAGCGCCACACTTTTATCTTGTAAACTAGACCACAAACTTTGCTCGCATGTGAAATGCTTCTCGGCTCACTTCCATAGTGGTGAACCGGTTTTGCAGCGACAAGCAGCGGCGGCATAACTGCCTCTGCCAGGCAGCTTGCACGCTTGCACCAAATCGCGCTTACACCGCTTTTGCTAAGGGGCACGAGGAGCCGGCACTCGAATAACTGCACCCTTGTTACTATGACGTGATATTGCTCTAAAACAAGTTATAATTAGCAAACAAAAACAATCTGTTAGTTTTTATGCTCTTATAAAAGCCAGAAAGCTACTTCAATTTTAGTTTCGGTTCCTTTTTTAGTTTGACTTTTAATCGTGTGCTGACACCCTTTTCTTGTTAACTTTTTAAGGGCACATTCTTGTTATTTTAAAAAATTTTTGCTGCGTTACACACTGTAAGAACAAAAACAAAATAATTTGACGAAGCGCATGCTGCGAAAATTGTAGGAGGGTAGTAGCAATCTATGAAGTCGTCTGGCAACTAGGGCTTGGTCGATCTTTCTTTCTCTCCTACCCTCCCGCCCCTCTTTTTTCCGTTGCGTGGTTTGCGCGCCGGCCGCTGGGGGTCTGTCCGTACGTCGCGCCTTGCGCTCAGCTGTGCGGGCCCTGCCGGACTTCACGTACGTGGGGGGGTGGTAGAAACGCTTTTTCCTCGAGTGGGCGGCAGGGGTTCTATCCGGAAAGGAGACGCTCGCTGTATTCCAGGGAGCGTCGTCTCGCCGGTGGAAAAAAATGAACTCCAACGTGGCGTACAACGCAGCGCCGGGTACTGCGCAAGCCGGAGTGCGGGTGAGTAGACGCACGGGCAGACATACACGAGAAGCCTGCTTGTAAACACCACTGCTAGAATAACAGGCCGTCTGTCTTGGGCACCGCGAGTTTTGAACAAGGCATGGTCGCGTTCTTGGATCGGCAGCGAGCGGGTCTCTACTCCTGTGAACCTGTGTTTGGTTACGACGCGCACTTTCACGGTTTCGTTTGTGTTGTTGGTCGAGGCGTTTTACTTTCCCGGGGAGTTCTTGTACTCCAAATGTTGTCGCTGTGGACCCGTGAACGGCCTTCGGAGTGTTCTTGTTGCTTTGTGATCATGGCGGGTAAAAAAACGCCGTTCTCATACATAGGTATTCGTTTCGCCGGCTTGCTGTGCTCCCCACAAAATCGTAACGGCGTTCGCCTGAAATAAAACGCGTTTCACTCGTTCGTTCACATTTGTTTTCGCGAGTTGCGAAGGAATTTACTACTGCAGTCATTGCGCAAGTCCCGCATTGAACGGCCCGGGCCCTCTTTATCTTAAATAAAGTTGAATTTTTACGTCCCGAAGCAGCACCCTGGGATATGACGCATGCCGGCCACAGACAATGGTGACCTCCGGATTAACTTGACCACCTGGGGCTCTTTCACGTGCTCCAAAACCTCGTTACATGAGCATTTTAAAATCGCCTCCATCGAAATGTGACCGGTATCGAACGCGCTACATCGTGCACAAAATCGGAACGTCCTAGCCACTGCACAACCTCAGTTGAATTTAGTAGTAGTCAGTGGTGTGCACTGAGTATAGGCGACTTGCGCATGGTTATACCACAGCGTTCGCGCACCACAGAAATCGACGCGCGAAGTTCTCTTGCTGTTTTATGAGATTTCGTTGCAGCGACCGGTCGCCAGAGTGTGCTGCAAGTTTGTTGTATGCTGAAGAAAGCGTGTTAAATTCGATGCTTTGACCACCACGTTACCGACGGGAACTTTCCTTGACAGCTGATGTTACGCAGTACTGCCGTCAGCACGCTTAACACGAACGCTCGACTGCGCATCCTGCACTGATACTACAGCCCCTCAGCGCTGGCCGCTGAGTCCGAGACCATGCTGCATGGTGTGTTTGCGGCGGTTGCAGAAAGCTTGTGCCCTGCCTCCACCCTAGTATTGTCTCATACCCAGCGGCTTACGTCTAGCTGCTGTAATGTCAATAGAAGACACGCGCTCGAGCGTTCGTGTTAAGGGAGCTTACGGTGGTACGTTAATTTTAACGCGTGTCGCAGAAAAGCCGGTATCGTCGGCGTCTTTGGCCGTGAGCAAAAAATGGCGCATCTCGGTGGACACCTGATCCGCGCCGTAAGGGAAGGGTACGTGCGTCCAGCGAGAACTGTGAGACGCGTCATTTCCCTTCCTGAAAAGCAATCTTCATTTCAATTTCCTTCCCTTACAGCCCGGTTCGGGTGTCCACCGAGATATGTGACAGGCGTCCTTTACTTAAAAAAATTTATTTTCATTTTCCTTGCCTTGCCCACCAAGATGTTTCCTTTCCTTAAATTGTCCGGACAAGGGGGTCGCACCGAATGACGATGGCGTTTCGTGGATTCCTTGGCAATGCTGCAACACGCTTTCGCGTCCTGCTCTTAAAGGCGCAGCTTAAGCGTCCTCCAAAATTTTCTGCCTTAGCAGCATAGCTGGCAATCGGCGATGCTGCCGCTGTCTGTGTGTGTCCGAAGCCGCGGAACGTAAGAGCGACGGAGAAATCAAATTCAAAGACGTAAAGGGAAGGAGATCATTGTAGAAAAAAGGACGAAAATGTAAAAGCGAAATATAGAACCAATACTGCTAATGTAGATTTTGTCGCATCAAATCTCACGATCGCGCGTCAATTTTCATCACAATTTCCTTGTTCCTGTGTTGGTGCTAGTAAGAGTGTTGGTGCAAGTAAAAGTGTTGGTGCAAGTAAAAGTTCAATATTTGAAATGCAGTCTGACCCAACGTTTTTAAACTGTCTGACCATTCTTGTGAACTTTTACTTTACCATGTTAAGCACTCCATATCATTTCGGGGATGTTGTTTCCGAGTGTTGTCTGCGCTGGTGAAACTTGGTGTCTAAACTCTGCTGCGACGAAATTTGAGACATATTGTACCTACGCTCAGGAAAAAAAAATGCGTTAAAATAGGAAAAAAAAAAGCAACCTTTCAGAGATGTGTAGCCGCTTTCTAATGTCATATTTTTGCACCGCGCGATCGCGAAACAAAGTTCCGTAATTGCCCTCCTTCCCCTTTCCTCCGGGGCTGCTAACGAGAGCATTCTTTGCCCAAAAAATGAAAAAGTGATTTTACTAACATTGTAACTGGCGCTCTCTTCAGCGCACGCGTATGTAACGAGGGTAAGTGCAGAAAGCAAATACAGGCTCTAACAGACTGAACATCGTGAGTAAATCTAGCCAATACAGTTTCGTAATTATAAAATTGGCTAATACTGTTGCATACCAAATGATAACTGCAGTGTACAATGGCGAAATTTGGCATGGAAGGAGAAATAGCGTCAAGAGAAAATATACTATTCGTAGGGAAACGTAGGCTCATTTGGGTAGTCCGAGATGCGCCTAATTCATTTTCAGCTGCAGTGCAGATAGTATGCCTGCAATACTATTGGTTAAGTACACATTCTTCAGAAGAGTGACACTAGCTGAAATATCAACCAGGTTGTTCGCAAAAAAAAATAAAAAAAAACGGAAGGCGATCATACGATGTGATGCGACAAATCTGCGTTAGCGGTATTGGTTTAATATTTCGCTTTTTCATTTCCGCTTTAACAATAATCGACTCCCATTGAGTGTTTTCATCGCGCTGCTGCGTGGGCTTTTGGTGAGCGGGGGTCCCTGGAAGTTGGCCGGGTGCAAGCCTTCTGGGAGGTGAGTGTATAGTGGAGGAGGGTAATGGAGGTCCGCGAATGCAACCTCGCGGACCTCACCTTGCTCCTGCAAACCCACCGCGGTGGCGTGGCGTTCATCAGCTGAGTGCAACTCGGTGGAGGCATATTTCATTACACGTTAAGAATCCCAGGTGATCGTGATGAGTCCAGAGCCATTCGCTGCGGACACTGTTGCCTCGGCCTGTGAAAATCCATTAACCTCCATGCTTCTGCGAGTAAAGTGCGGTCGGTTACCTTAAGGTAGCATACAGTCCAGCTCAAGAGTCCTGTGGCAAGTTTCATGTGCAGTAGATCACCAAAGGCTCTGGAATGATCTGAAAGTACTAGCTCCACATATAAGGTTCCGGAGCTATTTTCGGCCACTAAGAAAATCGAATGTAATGTTTGCAGGTATGCGAACTTCTGAGCTCCTCTGGTGACTCATTGGTTATGGCGCTCGGCTGCTGACCAAAAAGATGCGGGTCCGATCCCGGCCGTGGCGGTCGAATTTCGATGGAGGTTCAAGTGTCCGCCGAGATGCGAGACAGATACTGCGCCATTTACTTTCCCCAGAAAACCAAATTTTAAATTTTAAAGGCCCCGTGTACTGTGCGATGTCGGTGCACGTTAAAGAGAACCCCACATGGTCAAAATTTCCGGAGCACTTCACTACGGGGTCCCTCATAGCCCGAGTCGCTTTGGGACGTTGAACCCCATAAGCCATTATGAGCTCCTCTGCCGAAGGTCTGCTGCTGCTTGGTTGGTTGGTATTACTACTGCTGGTGCTGGTATTAGTGGCACTAGTACTCGAACGTGTCCTGAACGGCTATATTAAACTTTGTAATTTTCACATGATATAGGGCCTTTTATCTGTCTTTAGTTGTTTGTCACAGGCTTCTTGTTGGCGACGGCAGTCAATTTATTGTCTGAAGAATACCGACGTGTCTGTTTTGTATTACAGGAGAGCTGTCTGGGCGAGTTGGTATGGTGTCATATTGCAGATTTAGGCAACCCGAGAGACGGGGACATTACCGCGTTTGTGTTGTCGTTTCACGTCCCCGTCTTTCGTGTGCCTAAATCTGCAATATGATTGTTATATGTAGCCGGCAATATGCCCCGACATTCGAGACGTTCTAAATGAACATCACGCTCTCTAAGGTGTATTTCAGTGTTTCCCGAAATGTTTCTCCACATGGAAGCGTTTGGGATACTCGCTGATGTGATAAGCCAGCGGCTTTTCAGTTTTTGGCCATACTTCAAGGTGCAGGAGCCCTGTAATTTTTCATCCTGATATAGGGGGAGAATGTTAGGAAGCATTGCATCACTTGTCATGTGTTTATCATGCCTTGCCGCGTGCCGGGTCCACAAAGTTACACGCGTTGCAGCTGCGCATACTTTGTTCTGGCTCGACTGCTGTTTCGGGCGGTTTTTCTTTCTCCGACAGCTGATGTCTCCCCTTACTCCCTCTTTCAAGTTCACACGCACGCAGTCTAATAATCATGCTTCCATATCATCGAACGTACAGTACCGGTCAAAAGTATACAGCCTAAGGAGTTTGCTTCTAAGCTGTTCAGCGGGGCTCCCTAGCATATCTAGCAGTTGAAATCGTGGCAGGATTGAGGACGCGAAGCCATTCCTCTTTCGAGCAGTTACGGTTGCGTAACGAGGCCTACAGCAAACCCCTTGGGCCGTATGCTTTTGACGGGGGGTGTACAGTACGTAGGCGATGCTGTTGCGCGGTCTTGGGTCATCGCGCCATGGGCAGCTCATATGGCGTGCTCGGGTAGCACTGATCGTATGTTATGCTTTTGGGCTGCAAGTGATGAACGTTGGGATGCCGCGGTTATTCGGAAGCTTCAGGTAGCCTCGCAGCAAATTATGCGACTCATTCGCCGCATTAGTAACCGCCACTCGGGCTTGAAGGAAAGCAATACTCTCCGTTTAGTATAAGCCTTTGTGATTAACCGCATAGCTTACGTATGCCCTTACCTACATCTCAAGTCAGCTGAAAAAGAAAAAGTGGAGGCTATAATCAGAAAATGCGTCAAACAGGCAGTTCGGCTTCCCATGCACACAGCGACTGAGAAAGTGTTAGGTCTCGGTCTTCATAACACCCTAAGCGAGATTATTGAAGCGGTAACCGTCTCGCAGTACGAACGACTATCGGCCCACACCAACTGGCAGACACATTCTGTCCACACTAGGCATAACATACGAACGACAAGGCGGACCCACAACTGACCTTCCCAAACATATACGCCAGCTTCTGGTCATTCCTCCACTACCTCGGAACATGCACCCAGATTTCCACGCTGAACGTCGTACAGAGAGAGCCAAATCATTAGGCAAACACTTTCTTAATGATACCTCTGTGGTATATGTAGATGCGGCAGATTCTTCGGCTGACAAGATGGTAGCTGTGGTCACCACGGAACGTGGTACACTCATAACTGGTGGCACTATACGCTCTCAGCACACACATGTTGGAGAAGAAACAGCGATTGCTCTAGCCATTGTGGGATCCTCGGCAGAAACCATTGTCAGCGACTCAAAATTGGCTATACGTAACTACACGTTTGGAAGAATCTCCCCACAAGCAGCACGGATTCTTCTAAATTATCAGCCCACGCGGCGCATTCGCCTAATCTGGACGCCTGCTCATGCTTCCCTTGCTGGTAATGAGGCGGCTCATAACCTAGCTCGAGGACTGTCCCGCCGAGCTGGGTCATGCAGCCCACCCGCCCTATACTCTGGCAAGGACAGGTTGTTTTCTTAGAGAAATCCTGCAGCACTACAGGCTTGCAAGACTCAAATTCCCCCCAGCAGATAAAATGCTCTCCAAGCAACAGGCCAAAGCCTGGCGTAAACTTCAAACTAACACCTATCCAAATCCCCAATTATGTAGCTTCTATTTGGAAGGACTCTACTCAAACAAATGCAAAAATTGTGATGCGAAAGCCGATCTAAATCATATGATCTGGAACTGCCCGCAGTCCCTACCCGCGAGTCACTTCATTACTGACTCTGCTCATTGGGAGGCTCTATTGCTCAGCCCCGACCCGGGGATACAGATAAAGCTCCTCCAGCTGGCTGAAGACGCCGCCGCTGCCCAAGGGATAGCGGCCGCCGTTTAAGCGGGGGGGCGACTTCGTGTCGCTCCTCTATATCCGCTGGAAATAAAGTTTCACAACCAACCAACCTGGGGGATCTTTAACGTGCACTGACATCGCACAGCACACGGCCGCCTTAGCGTTTTTCCTCCATAAAAACACAGCCGCCGCGGTCGGGTTCGAACCCGGGAACTCCGGATCAGTAGTCGAGCGCCCCAATCACTGAGCCACCGCAGCCAGCCTGATTCATGTTTCGGGGTAAATGACCCTACCGAAGCACACATAACCCGTTTCTAAATAGATATCTCGCTACAAAGTAGAAAAGTACGCCATATATGTGTTCGCGTTTCATTTCGGCCTCACTGTAGTACATATAAGTACGTTGTCTTAAAGGAAGTAGGAGGCTTTGTCAGAGTACGGCTTAAAAGAAGGCTAGAAAAAAAAAAAGCCGAAACGTTAGGGAAAGGTTTTGAACGCCTACATCTTTGCACATTATAGAATTATTTACACCTGGAACTGGAATGAACTGTCGGAACATGAACTGTCTTTTTCACGATGGCTAGTAGCGCAAGTGTGCCGGAAAACTTGTGACACAAATTAGTCTTTATTTAAACGCATTTACAAACAGCAAAGTCGACATGCTTGTTACTTTTAATCGCTTTATATGGAATATTGTATTACACCTCGGCGCTTCGTTTTGTCCAGCGCGTATCAGCTCAAGATCGCAGCCAGCAGGCGGTGGTCCGCATTTCTTTTTTTTTTGCTCCCACACCTCCCGTCTTCGCCGCTGCCCTGCTGAGGCACACGCCTCATTGCACGCCGTCAACGCGCGCTCGCTCGCTGCCACACGAGAGGGAGAGAGTGGTTGTTTTCGTCCGTCGACTTCTGTGCCGAGCGCACGTTTGAAATTTTCGAGATGGGCTTTTGAGTGGTGGGCACCGGCGGTGAACTTCGCCCGTCGGAAAACAAGACACGCAGCGTCTTCCGGCGAAGCGCGCACAGCAGCCGTTGCGTGTATGCAGGCTGCTCTGCAGAAGAAAGCGAATGGGAGCACCTTGCCATGTCGCGCATGCGGTTTTTATGGACGAGGCACCTGTTCCGTCGCATTGTTCCGCCCAGTGCCCCCCCCCCCCCCCCCCCCCCCCCCCCACGCCCTAGTGTTTCAACTGTTTCTCCTGCTGAGTCGCCGAATGCAGTGCGATAACATTCTCACGTGCTTGCTCTGCTGACTTGACCTGTTGCACGCAGCTCTGAGTCTATAGGTTGCGCGCTTTTTGCTGGATAAAATTAATTTAGGGTTAGCGGAAATATGCCGCCTTATTCTGGTTTGCTTGATCGATGGCTACTGCGTTGTGCGCAACTGCGCATGCAGCTGAAACATTTCTGAGATAAGCGCTGTGGCAGTCCCGAACGATTCATCGTCGTTCACGTGCAATCAATGGAGTTTGCCGTTTAGATATCTGGGTATATGGTATTTTTTTTTTCTTCCCTTGCTCGACACTTACGTAGGCTGATGCCCCCACCTGTTGTGCGCGTACTTTTTCCCCGTATTCCTTGAAAACGCCAGTGGTATGCTGTCCCTCATCGACCTGTGTGAAGCTAGGGTGAGAGATGACCCGGTGATCAAATATGATAATCGTGGGGACTCGCCGTCTTCTGATAGCAATTCTCGTGCTGTTCTAAATTCCCGAAAATTGCAGTTTTAAGTACATAACATTTCAATAATTGCAGGCGCGAACGTTTTACGAATACTTCGCGCGGGGGTATAAATATGGGCTGCGAAGAAAAGCGACAAATGTTGTTGTTAGCCTATCTTATTTGTCGCTTTTCTTCTTCGCAGCCCATATTTATACCCCCGCGCGAAGTATTCGTAAAACGTGCTAGCCTAATGATGAAAACCTGATGCTTCGGCTTCTTCCTCTGGGTGTGACTGGAAGAGGTGGTAGCGGCATATGCGGTGGTGTCCACATTTTCCTGCCAGTGGCTGGGCAACACGCTGAGCTGGGCAGAGGGGCACAGAAGCTTATCGTTGGTAATGTTACCAACTCGCTGCCAAAACTGGCACCTCCCTTGGTCGGAGACATCGCTGTCTACTTCCGCATGCTATGAACGCTGCCTAGCTGCTGCTGCTGTGTAGTGATCATAGTCATTAGCGCTTCTGCTCGAGCGAAGACGTCTGCTCAGGTGCGCTCAGTAGCGTGTAAGCCGGGTTTTGCAGCCGAGAAGCTGCGGCGGGGCATCGTCCGCATATCTTCAGTCTTTTTACCAGCATGCCTAATGCACGCTAAACTACCTTCGAAATTTAATTTTGTTTACATTCAGCTGATGGAAGCCCCCTCGCGGCAGGATTTCAAGGCGTCTGGCCATGTAGCGGCTGTACGTGCTCTGTGAGACCGTCAGCTGACGCGCACCTGTCTCACGTCGCCGCGTGGACCACGAGGAAGGCGGCTCACACTGTCGCTAAGCGCCAGCAGTGCCCGCACTGGCGGACTCGGCCACGGCTGTCTTGGCTTGAAGGCGCAGGCGCGGAGGACGAAAATGGCTGCTCTCTCCTCCCGCCGTTCCCCGCCCGTTTCGCTGCTGCTGTGGGCGGCCAAAAGAAGAAAACAGCAGCCCCCTTTCCGCCGGAGAGAAAAATCGATGCCTTTCCTTCTCTTTAATGTAACCCGCCCGCCGCCCGTGCAGTTCGGCCGCGCTAATCCCGCCGTGCACTTTTATTTTTTGGCTCACTCTCCGCCGCCGCACCCCACTGCCGGTGGCGCTCGGGCTGAATTAATTGTTATCCCCGAAAGGAGTACGCAAAAGGGGAGGGGATGCGTCAGTGCTTTCGGCTTGTCCGGCCGCGGAGAGCGGCAGCGCCGCACGCTTTTCAAACTCTCCCGTTGAGCTGTTTGCTTTTTTGACGTTGCCAGCACTCCGCCTTTCCAGCGTCCAGCGCTCGACCGGCGCGCTTCTATCCAAATAACACCCTTTAGTTTCTATCTCTCATGTGGCCGTACCCCGCCCCGTACCCCCCGCCGGCCTGTTCTTCGATCTGCTTTCTTTTTCCTTTTTTTTTTTTTCATCTTCGTGTTGCTGCGCGCTCGTGTCCTGTGAGAGGCGCTGGGGCGGCGTAGCAAAGAACACAGCGGCTTCGCCGACGCCAGCGCCGGGAGGGGGTGGGGTGTTGGCGGTAGGGCGAGTCCATCAAGGCTGTGCGCGGGGTGGTGGGTGCCGGTGGGTGGGGTCCGGCTGCTCTCCCCGGGGGCGGCTGGGCTCGGAGGCGCCTGCCATGTGGGCGACCGGCGGAGGGGGGAGGAGGGGGTGGTGTCCTTTGGAGCGTACCATCCTAGTTTGTCGCTGCGCCGATCCGGGGGGGGTTCGGACGGCGAGTCTTCCTTGGCGTGTTATTTCGCTCGCGGCCTGGGCGTTGGTGGTGTTCTTTGCTCTCGCTGAGGGCCGTGATGCAAGAGCGAATGGGAGGGGGCGGTAGGGGGGGGGAGGGGAGTGGGTGAGGAGTTGGCTGGGAGAGTGTTTTTATGTTAGTTTTACGCTGGCGCGGGCGCTCCAGCTTGCCTTTGTGGCAGTGTCTTTCTGGTTGTATTTTTCTCGTGGCGGGGGAGGAAAGAAAATGGACGGGTGTACGGGGGAGGATGGGGGGGGGGGGGGGGGGGGTTACGCGGCGAAGAAAAGGGAGGCTAGCGACGGCGCTTTTGTGTTTTGCTAAGGCTTAGGCCGTCAGGTTTGTCGGGACGATGCTACGGACGCGAATCCACCAACGTTCCATGGTTATATTAATATGCACGTTAAAACAGGTGCACTCTTGACTAACATGATCACGAAATCACTTTAAAATGCTTGAAATATGTGATAAGGCATATTGAAATCTTTTAATGCGAAGAGTACGTCGTAGGTGGTGCCCAAGCGAAGCATAACACGATTAAGATTCATTCCGGATTAGGAGTGTGTGCATTTTTATTTTTGAGCGTGTAGTACAGGCAGTGCGAAGCAGTGATTCGATTACACTGTTACGTTACACATGTGCGGCTAAGTTTAATTGTTGTTGCGTGTAGGCTTGTGTCACGGTTAGTCTTCAGTCGGCGCTTTAAACCGGTAAAGGGGAAATCTTCAGCAGCGTTAATTCACTCCGCCGCCTTCATGCTGGTAAGGTGCAGTAAACTGGCCGAGAACATGGTCTTTATAATTTGAGGATTCCTCCCCGAGTCAATTCCATTTGTGAATTTCCCGCCCTAAGCCATTGGCTGAAGCGACGCCGCGCCCTGGGCTTCAGCCAGTAACCAGGAGCGAATTCGGGGTGTGACGCCACTTCAGCCAATGGTGACGAGCGGAAAATGCAAAAATAGCGTGGAATCATATTATACCAGCCAAGAACATCTGGCAGTCTATCGGAGTGGTGCCAGTCGGTGCGCGTTCAAGATGCCTGTCGTGAAAGCACCATGCACCGGATTCCTCCATCACTTTAATCCTCGCGTGCCCCAGGCCTGCTCTGGACGCTCCTGTTGTTTCTTTACACACTCTGGCGCGTTTCTCTAATTATTCTTTTTTGCCGCACGTGTTTAGCCTAATTTTGGTGCTCGATCCTCACAGGCGGAGCACGCACAATAACTGACTAGAACGCTCTGCCTTCACGTGTTGCAACGGTCACTGATCCTGATAAATTTTACAACCTCATAACTAATCTCATCTCATAACCCTAACTACTGCTTAACGTCTTTCATAAATACCTCATCTCATAACTTAACTACTGCTTAACTTCTTCCATACATTGTCACATCAATGCATTGTGTTCATTTTGCATTGTATTTCTGTTAATGATGTTTCTTTTTTCATTTGAATTCTGTGTGTTAATTTGTATTAGTGGGTATGAATTTTTTTACTGCTGCTCTGTTCATGCTTGTTTTTTTTTGCTTATCTGTATGATTTGAAAGGTGAATTATAACCAGTTAGCACTTCTATTCCAGTGCCACGAGATTTTTTTTGTTTTTGTGGTTTCATTGTTTGTCTGTATGATTTGAAAGGTGAATTATAACCAGTTAGCACTTCTATTCCAGTGCCACGAGATTTTTTTTTGTTTTTGTGGTTTCATTGTTTGGTATTTTGTTCTGTTGCCTGTTGTAATACACTGTCGTGAGGACGTTTAGGGGCATTTTGTATAAATGAAACGAAGCCGCCAAAATAACTTAATGCAAAGGAGCTAGAACTTCAGGTATTATCGTCCTTAACGCGGCTGTTCTCTCCATCAACGTCATCTTTACCCTTGTTAAAGTGAGGCCCTGCAGAAACCAAAAGCCCTGATGAGGTGTCTTCACCCCGCTGCACGACAGCAATGATGTCCCACGAACCGAAACACTCACCGATGCCCGAGTATTTGCTGACAAGTGCGTGCGGCTGCAAGTCGCGATAATGCACCTTGTCTAGATAATATGTTACAGTGATTCATTGGATTTCTAACACTACAATTTTGCAGAGTAGTGCGCATGAAATTGGTACATGAAAATAACAATAAATGCACTAAGTTTTTCTCACGCACGAAAGGTGGCAGAGTCAGCATTGTCACGCAATAAGTGGTAGTTGGACAGTGCCATTAGAAAAGGGCGAGAGTGCATTAAACGTCTTGTGTTGGAGTGTTTATTTGTTACTTCAGTGCAGCATGCCCAGAAAAGCATATAAGGGGAAATGCCAGGTCGCAAGAGCATTCTGCAGTGGTATTAGCAGTTTAAGAGCACTGGGCCCATATGCTGGAAGTGTCCACTCAATGGCGCATCACTTTGGTGCACGGCGAATGGTTGGAGCCTCATATGCAGAGGTGATTTATTTACTTAGTCCTGAAATGCCCCTGGGCAGGGGTTTTACACGATGGGCAGGTGGCTTCAGAGAAGAGTGCAATAGCAGTCCTGAAACTTGTCGCAATGGAGTGACGCACCGTTTCTTCAGGCAGACCGTTCCAGTCTTTCGCTATATGTGGAAAAGGGTGAAGATGTGACAATGTGCATGTGTACGAGGGTATACAAACTTGGAATGAATGGTGGTGAGTGGGTGATGTGAAGGTGTTATCAATTTGAGCATGATGAAACTTAGGATAGAGAATGATCCTGGCCATTTTACATCTTGTTTCTAGATTGGGAAGATTTGCATTAATTTTTAGCTCTGCAACTCTAGTACAGGAAAAATAGTCATGGAAGATAAATTGAGCTGCGCCCTTTTGGATTGATTCAAGTTAGAAAGATTAGTCTGATGAGGGTCCCAAACTGAGCATGCATATTCTAGCTTGGGCCTTACAAGAGATTTGTAAGCAAGGGTCTTTACAGAAGGGGAGGTAAATTAGAGATTTCACTTGAGAAAGCCAAGGCTGCGGTTAGCCCTGTTAGTTATTTTTGCTCTGTGAGAGGGCCACGAAATATTGCGTGTTAAAATAATTCCTAGATATTTAAGATTTCACAGAGGATATTACTGAGGTACCAAAAAAAAAATAGGTGGGTGTTACGTAAGATAGGCGGTGGTGGAAACAGCTTAATGAGGTTCTGTTGACATTTATATAAGGAGCCTTACCAAAAGCTTTCTCAGTCTAAAAACAGTGATTCTATAGGTGTGTTGTGTATTGCAAAATAAATTATTAAGAAATCCATGTTGACTAGAATGAAAGAAGTTAGAAATAAAAAAATCTCAGGATTTGGCTAAAAATGACATGTGTCAATTTGGAACTAACTTTAGTAATTGAAATGGGGCGGTTGCCGAGACATGATGTTGAAAATCCTTTTCTGGGAACTGTAATGACCTTGCCTGTTTTACAATCCAGCAGCACCACTCCAGACGAAATTCACTGTTGAAAAATGTACAGTAGAATGACACTGGTAATTTCTTTAGTGTTTTTAGGTACTTTTGCATTGATGTCAATTCCAGCAGATGAGGTTAGCTTCAACAATTGGATTAATTTACAAATGCCACAGGGTTCAAACATTATATCTGGCATGACAGGATATTGAGGGTCTGCAAAACAAGGGAGATTGTTCTTCAGTAAAAAACTGAACGAAATGCTGAGTTAAGTGTTGCTGCAACTTCAGTATCAGGAATAGGGATGGATTTCTTTGGGCATGGTTAATAACCTTCCAGAATTGACTAGAGTTATTATGCAACATATCGGGACGTGAAGTTGAAAATTATGATCGTATTGCTTTTGCAGCTGGGACAAGCATTTTATCAATACAGCAGTACTTTTGCCAAGCATGTGACATGCTACTTTGTTTAGTGATGCGAGAGCCTTTTCTTTTTATTGTTGAGATGCTTTAGTGTCTTACTAAACCAGGGGGAAGGCAGCCATCCAGTTACGGTAATGGTGGGATAGCCAGCTGTCTTGAACTGAGCGTCAGTAGAATGCATCAAAAAAGGAGACTCTAAACTGAGTTGACTTTTCATTGAAAGCGACATAATCAACTTCATCATAGAGGGTTATATTCTTCTTACTTTTCTCGGGCATGTTATTTGAGGTTGATAAGTAGCATCAATTATGGCATGATCGCTTAGCTTGGGCGAAAAAGTTAGTGCAGAAAGGATTTCAGGATGTGTGGTGAGCAAGAGGTCGAGCAGGCTGGAAGACTGATTATGCCTTGTTAAGGTGGAGATGCGCTGTGATAAGCCAAACGTAAAACACATGTGAAGAAAATCACTTCCTGCATTATTCTTCGATATGGTTAGTGCTTTCAGTCGACACTATCACTGGAAAGTTGAAATCGCCAAACTAAAGGATTGGTTTGTTAGGAAAGGAATGTGTCGAAGTGCAAAGTGCCTCATGGAAACATGGGACAAAGCTTGCATCAGTGTCATGTTGACGGTCGAATGCTCCTAGTATTAAAGGTGGATGGGAAATTTTAGTTCAAATGAACAGTATTTCCAAATGAGAGGAGATGTCAATTTTAAAGCAATGAAGGTTATGGTTAGTTGCTATTAACACTCCCTCCACCTTACATCACAATCACAATGGAAGATATCGAAGTTAGGTTAGGCAACCCGAAGTTCTAAGTTTTCAATGGAACCAGGTCTCAGTTAAAATGACAACGTTGCGGTCTGTAGTGGAAACAAGGTTAGCAATGCTTCTAATGTTAGTATATAAAATAGAAAAAGTACATTTTCATGGTTGCTATTCAGACCTAACTCTTAGCTATGAAGTACGTTGGATTACTTTCTCTGTAGAATGATCATAAACATAGGTATTGTGCTCCATTATTAACCTGTTGCGTTGAAGTATATATTATTTGCCTTGATATTTGGCAAATTTAACAAGCTTTTTGCGGGTTAGCCGAGTGTTCGGTGACTAGTCGGATGATACACTGAAATCGGTGCATTTAAGTTTACCTGAATTTGCCAGAATGCGCTTTTTAACTTTGAAATGTGCAAATTTGACTATTACTGGTCTAGTTTTATTGACTGCAAACGAACCAGTCCTGTCTGCATGTTTAGTGTCGACTGGCTGTAATTTGCTGCCAAATATCGTTTTGCAGAGCTCATTTGCCAAACCCTTGGCTTCATTCCAAGTTTATTCTGGGTTAGCAGTGATGCCATAGAAGAGAAGGCTGGACGGGTGGGCACTATCCTCATATGCATCCATTTTTCACGAAAGATGGGAAGTTTTTCTGCATTTTCGTTTCTGGCAGATTCAACATTATCCAACTTTTCTTTGAGTGTGGGAACAGAGGAGCAATCTTGTTCAATTTTCAGGAGCCCATTCCGAATTTCTTTGAATGCTTTGTCATTTTGCAACAGCTTTGTTTGGATCGCTTTTATTTCGTTGAGTAACGATAACTGCCCTGACTTCAGTTCTTCGACTGCAGACAATACGTCACCAGCAGTTTAAATGGATGTGGCATGAAGATAAGTGCCTGGATATAGATCAACATCGCCGGACGAAACTAACAATGATAGAATAATTCGGTGCAGTCATATGCAATGGATAAACAACAGCGTGGGGTCGGCAACACTATGAGCGCGGGGTAACGAGTATGAGGGGCACATAACAAGAAGCAGTTGTCTATCTGCACGGCAAAAAGGCGATGAATATGAGCGAAGCCTATCACTGCTGCATTGCAGAGCCCACTGAAGAGTGTCGTGCCTTTCATCTTCTTCGGCTGATGTTGTTGGTGATCTGTCAGCTTGTGAACCAAGAGGCCCATCTAGTGCGCAGACAGGATGCTCAGTAGTGCACAGTACAAGACAGCTGCGCATGGGCACGGCGAAACTTTCAGCTGGCAAAGGATCCGGTGGGAGTGCGGGTGGTTCCAATGAACTTCGGTACAAGTTCGGTACATTGGGTCCATTCAGAGCATTGGTGGAAAACAGGCTAGGGAATGGGTGACTACCTGCACGGCAAAAAGGCAGTAAATGTGAGCGAAGCCCATCACTGCTGCGTTTTCAGAGCCCACTGATGGCTGCATAGTGGCAGCTGACCCATCTTTCGTGTTACATTGTCTTGGCTGAAACTGCACTTGCAATTGTATCTACAACTGTAGTGCAAAGACGCGTATTGCACAAGCTTTACTACAAATACTTACGGTTTATAGTAAAGCATTCAAAAGTCTCTTAGATTAAAAGTAGTGGGAGGCTTTGAGCAACTAATGCGAGTTGAGACAGTAGCAGCGGCATTTGCTGTTCCTTGGAGCGAGACAATGTGCCCAGTTTAAACCATGCCTATTTGGACATGTCCACTTAGTGAACTCTTCCAGAACTTGACCCTCGTTGTCTGTGTGAATAAAAAAGCATAGGGCTTCTAATTATGTAAAATGATGCATTGATACAGTGTGGTCAAGTTTATTGCATAGCCCACAAAAATTGGCAGTCACTGGAAGCTACGGCTTAGAATTCCATAGCAAACCATGCAGATGATTCGGTTATGACAGCTACAACCGAAACCTTGCTGTGTGCATCTCATGCAGCTGTTAAAGCTAGAAGATTACTGTTGCTGAATGAAATTCTGTGAAAAGGCATAGATCATTACAGGTTGCGGATTTTGCCACTAATGAAATGTTCAGCAATGAAGCGACACTTCATTTATCGGGAAAGGTTAATTGTCACAATTTGAGGACTCTGGGAGCACATCAGGGACACTGTGATAACTAATGATTGATAGGGGAATGCTACACAGGAAGTGCATGGGCTGAACTCAATTAGTGCGGGGACACGGAAAAAACAATTATTGCCTGTGAGGGGCTGTTGAGTATGTAAACTATTTAGAGTTACCCTATTTTTAAAGTAACATTTAACAGCAAGAGTACCAGTCTCAATGAAGTTGGTACGGAAATGGATTTATGGGTCACTCTTGGAGGTGGCGGTTGGGGGGGTGTGTTCTCATTTGAACCATGTTTTTATAGACATTTTCTTTAGAAAAAAAAAAATGGGGTTCAACATTGTTTTATTATGTAAAGTTTCTCTTCTGGGGTGGGGAGTGCTCCCTCCACCCCCCCCCCCCCCCCCCTTCCCCCTCTTAAATCTGCCCCTGGAACATGATCTTAAACAGTCCACAGTATACTGAAATACATCACACTATCTTTTTAGCACTCTGTAGGGTTATGATGTTTGGAAGGTGATTGGCTGGAAAGTCAAATGCAGGGAACTGATGCCATTTTAGAACTTAGTTGATGGAGGTCCCCATACCTTTCAATAATATTGTGTGGACCAGCTGCATATAGCATTCATGCTGATGTCAGTTTTTGAGAGGACAACACAAGTGTGTTCTGGCTTGCTTATGCCGTACTTATAGTAATAGTATGGTTATGATTTGGGGTGTTTGCTCTGCAAACGTTCTTTGTGAGACACTGCAATTTTGCTGTTATTTATTGAGGTGTCTCATTATAACATGGGCAGCCCCTAAAGTATTCATGCTTGTTCCCACCATCTCATCTGTTGTCTTAGAAATACTCCTGTTCTAAGATGGCCCCATTGTGCAACTGCGTTTTTGTGCCAATATTTTGCATAGTCTTCTCATAGTTTTAAGAGATCACTTGGTGCCATCCTGGAAGGCGAAAGGTATGGGCACCGGTATCAGGAATGTTCATTCAGTTTTAATACAAATCAGCATCTAGCTTCTTCCTAGGTCCAGAAGGCATTTTATGGCTCTTCTGGGCATGTAGCTGTAGCGGTGGCTTAGTGGTTATGGTGCTCGGCTGCTGACCCGAAAGACGCGGGTTTGATCCTGGCTGCAGTGGTCGCATTTTGACGGAGGCAAAATGCTAGAGGCCCGTGTACTCTTAGCTATTATGCCAGTGCACGTGAAAGAACCGCAGGTGGTCGAAATTATCTGGAGCCCTCCACTAAGGCATCCCTCATAGCCTGAGTTGCTTTGTGATGTTAAACCCATAAGACCAAACCATCTTTTGGGCATATTGTGCGTCCATGTGCGTCTTTCAACATTGGCCAGTTGGTTCACCCATTTGCCCATGAGCTTTTGCGAGTGAACTCAGTTTTTATGCCTGGCCTTTAGTCACTTTAAAGGGCTCTGAAAAGGCTGTCAATAAAGTTGCGATATGCCTGGAATGTTAAAACACATTTCATGAATATCCTCCAGCAAGAATTTTTTAATGTGCCTTTTAGAAGCTGACTAATCTGTAGTCATAATTTGAATTTCGGTGTCTTTGCACCTTTCACTCTCCTGTCGTCACTTTTTGGACGCTGAGAGATCAGCACTTCTCCACCAGCCCCATCCACTAAGCCCCACTGCTGGGTGCGGATGCATGCAGGAATTCCCTGAGGGGTGGAACTTCCTGACCCATCGGAACAACGCGGCTGACTGGCCGCGGCCATGGTAGCTGAGTGATGTCTGAAAGAATCTAACCAATAGCCCTTAACAGACATATGCGGACACGCAACTCGGAGGAGAGGGAGAGTTTCAAAAGGTCGCCAGAAAGGGCTCGTTAACTTACACGTGTGATTGTGGGTTCTCTGTTGCGTGTTGAAGGGTATTATTTGGCTCAGATGTTCATGTAGTGGTTCAGCGAGTTAATGTAGTCTTCTCAGAAGGTGCTTCAAGGCCCCTTTAATTTGGAACACTTTGTGCATCTGAAATTTGTTTTTCATGATATTGCCATGTTTTGAAATTATGCTCTAAATTTTTGGACTTAAAATTTTTTTTGTGCATTACAATTCCACATTCTCTCTAAATATGTACCAATAAGACGCGCATTTATGTTGGTGCATTTTCTAATAAAAATATTTGGAGAAAAAAAAGCTTCTGTAACACGTCCCAAGAAATAGCTTCTTTCTGTAAGGCAGCAAATATTTTTTGCAGCTTTTGTAGCTTGAAGTATTAGCCACCATGGTGGCTCAGTGGTTGTGGTGCTTGGCTGCTGACCCAAAAGACGTAGGTTCAGTCCCAGCTGGGGCAGTTGTATCTTCGATTTAGGCGAAATGCTAGAGGCTCATGCACTGAGCATTTTCAGCATGTGTACTTGGCGTGTGCACGTTAAAGAACCCCAGGTGGATGAAATTATCCGGAGCCCTCCACTAAGGGATCCCTCATAACCTGAGTCAATTTGGGACTTTAGGTCCCTTAAAACCAAATCAAACCGTAGCTTGAAGTACTAATAAGTTTGAGCATTGAAACTTTCAGGTGCTTTGCGCAATCAAACAAATAACTTTTTGTATACTTCAGAATTTTTGAGCTATTTCATTTCATGTTATAAGATGTGTCGTAAAGCATTTGTGTTAGACAAAATTTCTCATTGTTGCTTAATATTTCAGGAGAGTTGAAATCTGGGCCCATTGGGACACTCTTAAAAGGATCAGATAGACCAACAACTAGAAAAGGAAGGCATACACGATGACTGGACTAACAGCTGTGCTTTATTAAAAAAAAGTCCCCTTATGCCTCTTTTCTCATCCTTTGTCTGTTTGACTGGTTTCCTCTTAAAAATACCTAATACTTCTATTTGAAGTGCATTCTATAACAGAGTACATTCATATAGCTTCAAAGCATAATTTACAACCAAAAGTAATGAAATGAACCTACAAGAAACACCCATTTATTCCACAGTGTCAATTAAAGCTTCCAATTTATTTTACTGACTCTTTTGCTCCTGTCATCAGGTGCATTAAGAATTGCCGTTTAATTCAAACTCCACATAATCTGAACAATTTTCGGCCTCCATTCGAGTTCAAATTATCAAGAGTCAACTGTACGTTTCTAATGTGGTTGCTCTATCAACAGTGAAATTAAATTGATTGTGCATGGCATTTTAAAATTTTTGTGGGGAAGGGTTTAGAGCACTGAATGTATATTTAATGTTGAAATTATGGCCAGTTATTTCATTGTAGATGCTTCTTTCAAGATATTCATAAAATGAACAAAATTTGCAGTTTTTTTTTTTGCCTCTTGAGCCATACGAGCATTGCGCTTGAAAATGTACACTAGAGTTATTAGCACTACAGTCTGTGCCTACGCACACAGCTGGCTATCAACGTTCAAGCATGGCAGCAGTCTTCTTTCTTGTCTTTCCTCTGCTTTGTGCTCTTTTTTATTTATTTTTTTAAGAGGAAGCGAAAAGAAATTATGAATTGCAGGGTCTAATGTCCTGCAGCAACGCTTGGGCTATAATCTAGGTCTCGGGCTATAATCTAGGGAGACCGTGGTGGAGGGCTCTGGATTAATTGAGACCATCTGGTGTTCATTAACGTGTGCTGCCATTGCACAGCATGCCGCCGGGTACCCACCAGTGATACAATGGGTACAAGCTTTCTCCTGGCCTGGTGCTCGGCTAGTAAGGGCTGAAATGCTTGGAAAACGGGTCTTGGACCCCACCTTGAGTAATCGAAAAATACCTTGTGTCATGGCGCTCTTTGGCCATAGACGCCCTTGCACCATAAAAATCCATAATCATCATCATCATTGTACAGCACACAGTCGCATTTTGAAAGCTTTCATTTAAATGGAACATGCGTTTAACCTGCTTAATTTGGCCTCTTTTTTCTTTTTGCAAGGATCACTAGTTCTGTAAAGTTATGATTAAGCCTGCTACTAGGTTTATAAAAAAATTTCTGCTAAGAATCCTTGTAAAAAGCTGTAAAAAAAATTGTAAAAACTCAGTGGGCAATGTGTGATAAATGTTAGGCCTATGTGTTGCATAATACCATGAATCAACCGGTTGTCATCCATTTGGCCTTCTATATGTAGTGAACTATTGTTAGCATTCCAGAATTGGCAGAGCTGCAGAGTGATGAGCTTTTGCTCAGTCTGTCTTTCACAGAATGAGTGGTTATGCAATTTTTGCGGTAGTTTTCATAAAAACTTTCTGTATACAATAGAAGTAGTGTATAAAGGATTTAAAGGACTATAGACACCTAAATTTAGTTGCGTGTTTTCTTT
>NC_135497.1:113491171-113503671 GCF_052857255.1 Amblyomma americanum | reverse complement strand
GCGCGCACTTCGTCCCGCAATGTCGAGGGAAAAAAAAAACCCCGTCCCGTCCTTTCGCCCGCTGACAAGGACTGCATGGAGTCATTCACTATAGAGACGTATAAAGGCCGCCTGCGTAGCAGAAATCACGAACAACCACGCCAAAATCGATCGCCTTCGTTCCTTCATTTTAACATCGGCCACTTTATGTATGGCTTTGCTGCCAGTGTCTTTCGCTCGCAGGGCCACGTACGCACACAAAAAGAAACAGCCCCCTTTATTGGGTGGAAGCGGATGGAGAAGCGAGCTAGGTTGGGGGGGGGGGGGGAAGCAGTGGCGCCCATCATTGACGTAGCTGCAGCTCAGGTGCTGACACTGAAAAGCGGCATGCGGAACACAAGCCCGTGCCGCAATGAAATACTGACTCGTCCTTCGTTTTGCTGCTCTCGCTCGTATCCATGCAAATCGCTGCATTTTTTGCTTTTACCCAGCCGTACACTTTATACAACACACATCTGCATATTTATTCCTCAAAGCGCCACTGGAGTCAGGCGCACAATAAAAAAACCTGCAAAACTTATCACCACGATAGAATCCGGGATATATAGACGCTCCTTCACCATGTCCAATGCTCACAGGACATTGAGAAAACTTGCGTCAGTGTGGAGGCCAACAGGTAGCGTGTACTCGACATAACTTGTAACCCATCAAAAGCTGGGGCTCTGCGGCAAAAATGCAAAGCGCATGCTCCCTAATTAATTTTAGATAGCGCGAGAGTATAAGCTATAAAATGCACAGTAGCCAACAAATCAATTGAAAACGCTGCATGGCCGTGATCGCAGAACAACATGAATTTCAGAATCTCGGATGATAGAGACAGGAAAATGTCACCCATCAAGTGTAATAATCGGGAGGTCCTTGCGCCTTCGCAATTAAAGTGAGGGTTTGTAGCGATAGCTACATTACTGTAGCATTTCGAGCCTTCAGTGTGACGGCGCGCCACCCTCTGGCTGCGCCGCCACGCTGTCACGTGGTTGTTCACGTGGTGTGGAGCAGCTGCCGACGGCGTGGCGCCGTGGCTTATCACGTGGTTCGTCACGTGGTTGGTCACGTGACCAAGTTCCATTCGGCCGGCTATAGCTATCGCGTCACTCCAGGTTTGACCAGAGCTAAACCACCGCCAAATTTAAATTATAGGACCTTCCACTTGTTTTTCTGTCCTCGTTAGGACCCCCGCGTACAAATTTCATTTATCTATAGGATATGTAGTCGCACAAAAATCAATGAGAAGAAAGTGCAATTAAATGTTGACCGAAAGTTACAAAGCACACTACGTAGTACATTAAGGCAACAAATCTGACATGCACAGTCTGACTTCCAACAGGAAAGGTGAAGACACTGTTCAAAAAGCTATTTTTGTGTGAGACGTGAAGGCGATAAAATAGGTCTGTGGGAGTGCATCGGCTTTGTCGAAGTCGTGGACATGAGCCTCAAATTTCGCTGCGTGGTCCGAGCAAGCCTTCCTATACTGCTGAACGGTTGTCTTAACCGGCCTCGTGCTTGCCAGGCCCAGCACGCTGTTGACGGGCTCGTCCTCATCGATCTTCAAGATTGTGGGGATGTTTCGTAAGAGGGCCGACGCATTGGTCATATTAATCCATCGGTGGTCATATGTTCGCTAGGATTCGGAATACGTTTCGGAAAATCGCGAGACAAGTACTTCCATTTCGCTTTTTTATTTTTCTTTGCATCACTGATCACGAGCACTGCGGGAGCGCTATGAGTAGTGTTCAATAACTCCTCAACATAACATTGAAATGAGTGTTGTAGAGTCCCGAGAACTTCTTTGTATTACCATCCGACCCAGCCTCTCCCTGTTTTCTTTTCTTTCGAACCTTAACACACGCGTCACATTGATTTCCAAGCCATTTGATCTCGCGAGGAGAATAAATTCCTGTCGCAAACGTGGAAACCGTCTCTTCGAGCTCATTTTCATTTATGTATCCATTTAAATCAGTGAGATTTTTTTTATTATAGAAAAAAAAGCAAGGGAAGAACAAAAACTGCCTTTTCTGCCAACAGATCGCTGGCACAGCAAAAATAAAGCTCTGATTGAAACTATTCTTAAACAAAAATAAAAAGTAGGAAGAATACTGTGCAATAGAGTGAAATAAAATTCATACACTGGATTGCGGTTCTTTAATTACTAAAACAGATAAAAAGTCCGGGGGGCAAGGTCGACAGAATAGGCTTGGTGGTCGGTGACCTCAAACCCGTATTCTCGACCAGTGTGTTGTGCAACTTGGCAAATGCGGATTGATTCATAGTAATGGACGAGAACAATTTACTGCGCGCATTTTTTTCTCTGTTTTTTTTTATGGCATCACACAGCTGAAGCATCGCTTCAACTTAATAGATACGTGTTGTTGAACTCTTATGTAGCAGACCATCCCCAGCCTTACCACACAAAAAAGATGACTTTATGTGTTTTTTTTTTTCTGGGAATCTGTCTTTGATTTTTGTGTGTAAAGAATTCTTGTGTTTCTAGGCCAGTGCTCTCTTGCTTGCTCTCGGCGTACTTATTGTAAGCCCGCGTCTCACCCCAGCCAACAATGACCTGTGATGGCAGCTCTCATCAGTGTTTAGCAAGTCACATATTTCATTACACCGGTGTGATAAATTTGCATACCAAGGATAAAAATTTGGGAACCCAGTTTGAATAGACCATGCAAATATCGGAATGTTCGTCTATCGCTTGTATGAACGCAACAAAAAAGCAGATTTCTTGAAATACCTGCAAAATCAGCGACATGCCTATTGCTTATTCGGCATTTTCTCAGTGATGATTTTAACTGCTCGGCCTACCCCTGCATTTAAGTTGGACTCCGACACTGTGCTTCATATGTGCTTCACTCCTCTGCCATTCACACGTGGTGACCTTCAACGTGACGCGAAGCGTTATGGAATTAAAGAGAGCCACTTGACACGTAACTCTTGCGTATAATTGTGATGCAATATGCGTGGCAACCTTGCAGTTCTGTATTGCGTAATGCCTGTAATGAAATGTTTTGAGGGAGCCTTGTGCGCTCTAAAGAAACGCCAAACGTTTTCAGGGTTGTTGCTGAGGGCGCAGGCTGAGTAGCTCACGTAATACACTCGAGTGCTATACAGGAAGGGGAGAGTTCGTTCAATTCCCGCATTTCGTCCAAGTTTGGCGCTCCGAAGTGCATAGATCAGCTCAGCGAGGCACAGTACGGTCAAGATGTCTGCACTGTTGATACTGATCTGAGGAAAGCCCCGTTTGCAATCCCAGCTCTTCCTATGTCAGTCACCTTAGAGTAGAGTAAGCTTGTCAGCCGATAGAGAGCCGTCCTCGTTACCGTACCGGCTCTGGTCAATGCTAGTACGCGAAATCACAGTGTGAGCTCACAAATCACAAGGTAAGAAGTGCGATGTCCCGACTAATTAAGAACAGCCGGAAAAAAAATGTTGAAACTTATATTGGCAAGCCTCAGAATCGCATTCTGAGTTCCCATAAAGCTCCTCCCCCCCCCTCTCCCCCAACACACGCACACATATACAAACGTCGTAATGCGGCCACATGAACTTGTGCACGAAAGCTTTGAAACCCATTACCACTGTCAATACGAACGCCTAAAAGCCTCCAGACCAGGAGGTGCGAATCTTTCGACAACAATAAAAAGCCATTCATCTCCTGATGCATAGCCAGCTACACAACAGCAGCACAGAAGCCACCTGCAAACAAAAGCATGTTATCGCAAAGGGACCAAAAGCCTCAAGCAAACATGAACAAGCCGCATTGATGGCCCCTGTGCAGCCTCGATATAATGCCCAGATACCACCTTCAACCACGTCGCTCAAAAAAGATCACATGACTTACAATTATAAAAAGCCCGAATTTAGACGCTGTGCGTCACAATAAACACGAGTGGAAAGCGCTTTCTCAGAATTCTCCTCAGCGTTTTTATCGCACATTTTATCTCTTTTAGCATTTTCTGCAGTTATAAACATGTAGCTTCTAGGTACACAAAAATTCTGTTCAATCACAGGAACGTTCGACCTTGACAAAGGCGACACCAGACACCATGCAAATTATTCCCACTTCTTTGCAAATATGGGAAACCACCTCTGTACCGTGCGCACTCACCCAAGAATCCAAATTAGATCGGTCTGTCAGGACGACAATACGGCAGCTGAGCGGGACAGCACCCCGCCACACTTCAACATAAAATATAACGGAACGTCTTGAAGAAAACCTAGGTGGCATTTCACATTGTAGGGGCAGCATAACATGAGGCCAGCAGGGGAAATATGTTACGAGACGAACTCGCCGGCTGCCTTGCAGTAGCAGCACACACGTGCACCTCGAACACATCATGCAACCCCCACTTATATAGGAGAACGGTACTCCAGGAACGTCGACTCATACTGCGTTAATTACGCGAATATGCGAAAAGAAGACTTGCGACCCCCAAAAAAACAGAAGCACATACGACGGCAGCCTTCCCTTAAGCTTCACTTCTTCTACACAACACAACCTGCACTGTATAGGCGAGAGGATCCTTAGAATGGATGCATTATGGCGCGGATGGCAGAGCAAACAAAGGGTACGGTGAAAACACAACGCACGAAGAAGCAGCTGGCATCAAAACAGCTCGGGAAAAAACTTGGGGTCTTAACTACATTCCTAAAGAATAAAATGCGATAGCATTTGGAAGTTGTCCCAACCTCAAATATTCCAACTGGCACCCAAATTTTCGAAGAATACCCCCCCAGAAAATGGATTAAAGTTGATTAATGGAAATCGGTGGGTGGATTAAGCTGGAATAGTGGGAACTAGTAGGTGCATTAAGGTGGAAGAGTGGGTAGGGTTGGTGTAATCCCATATGATAATAAAACAGAAGGTACTCAAACATTGTAATCCTCAGATTTTTTAATTTGGTGGTACTGATGACGTCATCACCCTCTCGAACCGATAAGAGAATTTTGTTAGAGAGAAACAGGGCGGTTTTTGCAAGGCGCAACCTAAATGCAATCACATTAAAAAGGAAGCATAATGGCTGAACACTGCAGCGTCACAACAGCACACTGATAGTACAGAATTACAAAAGTATAGCCCAGTACCTAGCAACCATGCCACAAAATAACAATACGCTGTGCAATTAGTGCAGTGACCTGTAATGCTCTTGTACAGCATTAAAAAAAAAGCTTTGACAATGTTTACGCTATGCTGTCTGAATCGCTAAACTTAGTGGAAGCCAAACTCAGTTCCGCCATTGGCCTGTAACGAGAGCACAGCGCCGCAATATTCTTGCGCGGGTTTGCACAATACCATCCTCCTCTCCATCTCAGGGAAGGCAGAAGTGCTCCACTCCCGCGACATCATCGTCCTTTCGTACATTTACCAGTCTGGGAAATTCGCACCAGGAGTTTGAAATGTGTGAAGCAGCACGTAGACCGTGCGTTCCCATTGGTGCAAAGAGCTATAGCTCGCTTCTCTCTCCCTCAGCGTCGCCATCTTCGCAGTGCTAGTAGGGTAGAATACTTCCTCCTCGCCCTCGTTTTCTGATTCTGCAGTGTGCAGTGTGCGGTAATGCGCTATCCTGTACTATCGTGGCCAATAGACGGACGGACGGACGGACGAATGGATGGATGGATGGATGGATGGATGGATGGATGGATGGATGGATGGATGGATGGATGGATGGATGGATGGATGGATGGATGGATGGACGGACGGACGGACGGACGGACGGACGGACGGACGGACGGACGGACGGACGGACGGACGGATAAGTAGGTGGGTGGGTGGATGGATGGATCATCCCCTTTGAAACGGGGTGGTGGCAGTTGCCACCATGCTCGGGTTTTTTATATTAATCGAACGGTGCTACGGTCTATAAATTCGCCGTTTTCTTTAAATACAATTTTTAATCCTGAAATTCTAACCTTATGTTATCTGTATGCTTTGGAGGCACGAATCTTTCAATCGTTTTTTGCTATCTTGACCATTATTATCTCCGAACCCTAGGGCCTCCGGGAGAGTGGCCATCCGACATCACCCTGTATTACCTCGGTTGCGGTTTTGCCGTGGGCACCCACTGCTGATATACCAACAGCTCTCTGATTTATTTCTAGTCTCGACTGAACTTCTGCCCTTAGGCGCAAAACCGAATTCCTGAAAGTAAGGCCCGGCACCATTATTTATTCCTTTCCAAATACCCCTCAGTACCTTATACCGGTTTTACTCCCATAATATCCTGTTTCATTATCGCGCCACCTCTTCCCCCTAACAGTCTGTTCGTGATTTTGCATGCATATGTGTCCTTCGTCTACCCATACCCAAGATTTTGGGACATGGCTACCCCAATAGATCACGTGCTACAACAGCGCCCCTGGCGTGCACCATGCAAACCAGTACTGCCCGACATGTGCTTGGCTGCGTAGCGGAAAGAACCCCTATAACGTGCCACATGCAGCTTTCGCTGTAAAAAAAGACCAAACGATAATTAAGCGTTCTAAGGAGAAACGGCTACAACACAAACACACATGCCGTTGATACTACAGCCTGTCGAAATTACAATGTATCGCTTAAGCATAGTCGCCGCGGTGGCTTAGTGGTTATGGCGCTCGGCTACTGGCCCGAAAGACGCAGTTTCGATCCCGGCCGCGCCGGTCGAATTTCGATGGAGGCGTAATTCTAGAGGCCCGAGTACTCTGCGATGTCAGTGCACGTAAGGAACCCCAGGGGGTCGAAAATTCCGGAGCCCTTCACTACGGCGTCCCTCATAGCCTGAGTCGGTTTGGGACGTTAAACCCAAATCAAGCAAGCAAGCTTATGCATAAGCGCTGATCAGCAGTAATGTCGACCTTTTTTGTTCTTGGGTGTCGGCCATATGAGAGGGAGCTGGAGACATTGTTCAGTGCTGTTATGTCGAGCTTTGCGTCCAGCAGGCTATTTAGGTAACAGTGATACAATGACTAGCTAATCACACACACGAAAGCCCACACGCGTGGCGGGTATGAAAAATAGTAGATTATTGATGACCGGGATCAACATTCTTCTGTAGTTCTATTCGCATTTTTCTCATAATCTAAAGGAGTTTGAAAGTGTTTAAATGCCGCAAGTAGAAGGCTAATATCAACATAGAGGCTTTTTATGCTTGTTTTTTGCGTGTGATAGTGGGTAAAAGAGGACATTCATCGAATACGTCACTATATGCAAACTATACTCCGGCCTAAATGAAGTGTAACTTTCGGTGACTCCGCTGTCTTGAACTTAGATACCTCGCGGTAGTAACAACTCGCTGGCAACGCTTGGTGGTGTGGGACGACAGCCACGTGTTAAGAATTCTTGTCGCCTAAGCTCCGCCTATTTTGCCTTGCGTCTCATCTACCTTTGTACGCTGTTGCCTAACCTTGTTACTCACGTGTAACAGCAGTCCCACACTAAAGAACATTGAAAAAGCTCTGTCACATAAGTTTAGCAATGAATATTCCGACATGGTTTCTCAAAGTGCGTTGTAACAGAAGTGGGAACTGCGCCTCTCGTGAGAAATTGAGGGGACAAGTTCACAAAGCTTCTTGAGCGAATGAAGGGTTGGTGACTGTTTAGTGCCCGTTGCTTGTACGATCGTGATAACGTGGCTTACGACAACCAGGGCGTCGAAAACGAGCCGTTTAATCTCGCTCTCTAACACACGAACAGGTTTCAGAATTCGGCTCCTGATTTGTTGACAACAGGTGCAGCATCCAGTTCAGCGAAAGTAAATTTAAAGAGACGAAACTACAGCACACGAACGACGGCAACAGAGAAAGTGAAGTGACTAGCGTTGCAAGCTGTCTGTCGTCGCCATTTGGGCGCAGCAGCTTTGTCATAATGCACCAACTAGCCCAAACCTGTACAATGAGCAGACAAAGGAAGGGAATAGGGGGGCTCGTTATGGTGTACATAAAGGAAGCCAACAGTTACCGAAATCAAGATGCGCAGGGGATGATTTCTTTTATTTGTGCTGATTTTTCAATGGGTGATTAATAGAGTAATCAATTGATCGCTTAAAGGTAATTGATTCAAAACCCAAGACTTCCGAATTTCGCGTCCGGTGCTCTCGCGTCCGGTAGAGCACCGGACGCGAAATTCGATGTCGTGCGTTCTGATCCCACCGTTGGCATGTGATTGTTTCTCTTCTGGTTTCTTGGCAATTATATTTAAGTGATCAAGTAAGTACGCTATAAATTTGCCATTTATGAACACCACACATTAAGCAAGTATATCCTCTATGCTCCTAGGTTTCGGTGACTGTTGGCTTCCTTCATATCTGTGAGGTAAAGTATGTGCCAGCTTTTGTGCATGCGTGAAGTATCGTGTCGCAGTAGTCCAGAAAAACGGCTGAAGTGAAACACGATATTTAAAGGAGTAAAATGTAGAAGGAACACACTCTTATCTTATTTCGACGAGGGTAGATTCACGTTTGAACCGCTTTTATTTGCTGCCTTAAACTCGCTGTAATTATTTCGAAGTTTGTCGTTCTCCCCCGGCAATGGCGACCCAAGGAATCCGCCGCTGTTGCACTGATGTTACATGCCGTAACTGAAAATTACTACGGTTAGACCAAAAAATCCATATTTCTGGCCCTCTTTCCCTGCAGCAGTTTGAAAAATCCAGCAATTTGGAAATCGTGAGGAAATTTTGATTCTTAAAGTTTCCTGAAACTCCACAAAGATTCCCTTTCCACCAACTTTTGCCCCTAAATTTCGTGAGAAAGGAAAAATATCCTGAATGAAACACCACTGCGTTTTTGGCTTCGTGAAAAAGGCCGCCACCGTCTGGAAGACGTTGAAGAACGAGCGTTAGCTGTTTCGTTTACTACAATTGATATAAATGTGATTAAAGGGAGGTTTTGGCTGCCCGGCGATCTCGGAGGTATCAGAGCATGTCTGATCTCTTGGACTTATTTCCCAGATCTTCTTCGGCCACGGCGTAAGATGTCGATGGTGTGGGATCATTCATGTCTTTTTTCAAACACACCGTGGTAGTGAACGTATCGGCGAAACGAGCGCATCTGAGAGGAGCTCCCGAGGGGGACGGCTCATTGCGGATGGATGGATGGAACATAAGAAAGTCCTCTTGAAACGGGGTGGATTGCAACTATGCTCGGCTACGCGTGCACGCGGGCCACCTAGCGGAGCGACCGACTCCTAGCGCCATCTATCAGGAAAATTACGGGATGGGAGGGAGGGCACAAGCAATTTTAATGGCCGCCATCTTGGATTCGAGAAACTGAAACTATGCCGCCATTTCCTCCCCTGACGTCATACTCACATCGTTCCACCTCTACCCACCATATTGGACAGTGACGTCATCATTGGCACGCGGCAGGTTGTTTCTGCAATGCTATTGTAGATGGCGCTACAAGTTTTAATGCGAGATGTGCTGTTTTCTAGTTGCTGCCACAGATGGAGCTGTGATCTCAGGGTGGTAGCAGACCTCACGAAATCTCGAAACGTGATGAGTAAGAGCTAACGCTCTTAACACCTATAGCCGTGATATTGGAGGTAAAACCAGTATTATACTTAAGGCTGCTTTTATGGGCGAGAATCGCAGATACCAGCCTGTTCGTCTATGAAGTTATTTGGTTTGGTTTATGGGTTTAACGTCCCAAAGCGACTCAGGCTATGAGGGACGCCGTAGTGAATGACTCCGGAAATTTCGACCACCTGGGGTTCTTTAACCTGCTCTGACGTCGCAGAGTACACGGGCCTCTAGAATTTCGCCTCCATCGAAATTCGACCACCGCGGCCGGGATCGAACCCGCGTCTTTCGGGCCAGCAGCCGAGCGCCATAACCACTCAGACACCGCGGCGGTTTGTCTATGAATTTAGTTGGGCCACGACATTCGAAGTTCACGGCTCAGCTTTTCTAACTTTAAGCAAAGGGACTGCTAAATAATCTGGGCTCACGAAAAATCATGCTGATAAAGAAGTTCACCTTGCTGCAGTGCCCGCGTATAAGCAGCGCAAGAAAGAGGGGGAGGGGGTGTTCGTTTTTTAGTGTCTTTTTTTAGCCAGTCGCATATTCTCGAGAGTAAAATCCTGCAGTAAGCAATCAAGCGTCGAAGTGCCTCTTAAAATCGTTGGAGGTAAAAAAAAAAACAGCCAAAAACTATCGCGCCGTGTCTGTTGACGTAAATAATGTGTGGAGGCCTTCTGAAACCGCAATGAGTAAGGAAAAACTAATGAGTATTTGTATAACACTAACAGTAATGTACACCATCTTGCGGGATTCCCTTATATGCATACCATGCCACCCCCTCCACCCCGGTCAAAAGTCCGCAGGCCATTGCGTTCAAATTCAGCGAAATGAATGTCCCTAGAATGCTGCGTGTAGCGGACCATTCAAGACACTAGTCAAGCAGGAAGTTTCTCTGCCGCAAGAAGAAACTATGTGCTAGCGTTTAAATATCCTTCGGTCTTTAATAGTACCGTAAAGGCTCTCTTACGTGGCTGAAGCGAGAAGCATTTGGCCTGAAGATTTCTGAGCAAGACTATACTTCTAAAGCAGGATATTTATAATGTGGGCTTTTGCTCAATAAGTTCTGAAGGGAGTGCACTTAGGCTTTTGAAATCAGATGCGATCGTGCGTCATTTCGCGATATTATCACGTTCAAAAAACTTTTTTTTCGAAATTGTTGAAACGCTTACGATAAGAAGGGCGAAGCTTCCAAGAAACTATGAGGCATCCTTTCGTGCGTTTCTGTGTAAATCGCCTAAAAACTCTAAGCATTTAAGCCAGTTTCCTCCAGATGGCTAACCGAGAATTGCTAATGGCCGTGGCCGTACTTATCTTACACCCTTATCTCCCAGTCAAAAGTGCTGCTCAGGAAGGGTCTGAAACAACTTCATCAAGCAGTGGCTTCATTCATCGCGCATTTTATATGCCAGAGATCCCACAAGCAATGCCGCGCTCATTGCTGTACAAAGAGACGCCTAGCGCCAGCCGTCGGTAGCATTAAACCGCACACCGCCGTCAACCATATACAAGAACCCTGCGGTACAGCGAACACAGTAAGGAAAACAAAAAAGATCATCTACCCAGATTCCCAGGAGGTCGTCAACCGCATATGAAAAAAACCTTCAAGCAGGTACGCTATGCAACAACATCAAAGCTGTCGTGCTCTATCCGGTCAAAACCAAAGGATTCTAACTTCTAAGTACGAGTAGACGAGGTCCCGGCTCACGCGGGCAGCACCGGTCGCAAAGCTGCCCGCGCTCCAACTCGAGCATCCCGACCTCGTCAGCGCCACGCGAGCCGGATGCTCTTGCACCAAAACCGCCGACCAAACACGAGAACCGGAGTGATTGCACGTCCTCGTTCTCCGCGATCCTGCGCATCTCCCTAAAAAGCTGCAGAGTGGTGCATAGGTGCGCACACCTAAATCTCGACCCTGGTCGCTTCATTGCAGGTGGGGAGTGACTCTATTTTCTGTTTCTCTCTGCGGTGATCACTGCTCAGAGACACGATCAGAGACGATAGAGAACTTTAACTGTGAAAGGCCCTCCCAAACCCAAACCACCATCTTCATAATAAGGAAGTACATACTTAAGGAAAAATAGCGCAAAAGACGGGGACAAGTGAAGAAAACAACAGGACCAGCGCTAACTCACAACTTAAGGTTTATTCACAGGAAACCAGGAAGATAAACATCGCAAACAAACAAGATAACAAAGCAAACAAACGTGTAGCTAAGTGGGATCGAGGAACCGAGCTTCACTATCATGCAGGCAAACCGACGGGCTGCTAACGCACAATCTAGTTTTTTCTTCATATAGAACGCCTCCATAATCTCCCTAGTTAACTGCGTTGGTTGATTGTAGAAAACATCGCAGTGATGAAAAGGAGGGATGCAAGATTTACAGTCTTTGACATAATCAACTAGATTCGTAGGTTTGTTAGCCTCCAATGTATTAGCATGCTCAGTTAGGCGCGTGTTAATACAACAACCCGTCTGGCCAATATATACTTGTCCGCAAGAAAAGGGAATTTCATAAACAACTCCTTCTGAGCATGGAACATACTTAGTTTTGATTGATTCCACAGGTACTTTGGGATTCGTTTTGTCTTTCAGCCTGTCTTTCCACCTTAGCACATAACCTTTTAAGTCCTTTAGGAGCTGAAAAGACAGCCCGTATTTTATGCCTGTTCGCCACTTTTTTCAGGTTATGCGAAAGGCGGCGCACACAGGGGAGAACTGCAACCTTCTTCCTTTCCTTCTCTCTGTCTGACCCGGGCACATTAGCCGAAATCTTAAGTTTTTTGGCTATCTTGCTGCAGCCCAACAAGATGGCATCATTCGGATACCCTGCTTTTCTTAATCTTTTAGCCTGTTCGTTGAAACTCTGATTAATCAAATGTTCACCAGATTTGGACAAAGCAGAAAACAACGATGAGACAACAATTGCTCTTTTTACTGTTTTAGAATGATGTGACTTGTAATTCAACA